>NW_005841950.1:1079165-1080194 GCF_000455745.1 Alligator sinensis | reverse complement strand
TGGGGGCAGAATGAAGATCCTGGTAGTGTCATGCCTCCCTTCAAGTCCTGAGGACCCAGCTCCAGTGCAGGAAAGACGAGCACACAGTGAATGAGGTTTCAGGGTTCCTGCAACCCACCAGCCCTGGCACTAACATGATGGTGCCCAGCTTCCCTGGTAAGGGCTCACTGGGACAACAACAAAGAGGATGGCTCATATGTTTGCTTCACAGATTGGAAGGAAACCCTCTGCTCTATGCATTCAGGCCCTAGCTGTGCTCAAGTCAGAGGGGGATCTGGGCCGTATTGAGTCTACTGGAGCTGTAAACAAGCAGCTCAGGCCGGCTGCCTCCAATCCCGCACTGCACTGAGCACACAGCTGGAAATAAATTACAAACCAAGCAGGGAGAAAGAAAGGGGGAGCAGGCGATGTGAGCTCTGGGCTCTGCCTGCTGGTGCCAGAGAGAGAGAGAGAGAGAGAGAGAGAGGGAGAGAGAGAGAGAGAGCAGAGTACCATACTTTAAGAACAATGTAAATGGGCCGGCGGGGCCCCCAGCACTCATGATCCAGCGAGCACAGCGCCCTTCTGGGGCATATACCTGTCTGCTGCCAGGAGTCAGAGGAGACAGCCCGAGCTGCCTCTGCATCACCCACCGAGCGGCTGTTGACATTTGACTGGCATGTTATGGCTGTCAGGACAATGGATGGGAAGCGTGACACTTCGGAGAGCCCGAGAAGGCAGCGAGCTATTTCGGCATTAGCGCAGCTCCTAAGGAGCCGTGGAACAATGGGAGGCAGCGTCCCATGGCAGCGCTCCGGGCGAAGGAGCCGCGCTCGGGCTGCAGACGCGCGGCGCGAGGGGACGCCGAGACCCCGGCTCAGGGCGCTGCGTGGCGGGGAGGGCAGCAGGGCCGGCGGGCTGCAACTCCGGGCGCGAGCAGGGGCAGGGGGTCCCATCGGGCGATGCGGGGCTGACCCCAGCAGCAGCCCAGTGCCCCCAGCCCACGGGCCCTGCCTGTGTCCCCCGGCTCCCGCCCCCTCACTTCTCCCC
>NW_005841950.1:1066183-1078481 GCF_000455745.1 Alligator sinensis | reverse complement strand
CCGCCCGGCCTGGTGCGGGGCCTGCCGGAGCCGGGACGGCGGAGCCGCGCGACGGCCCACGGCGCAGAGGGGCTGGGAGCGCCCGAGCCCGGTTGCCCCCCGCCCCCTGCCTCGGCACAAGCCGCGCCGTCAGCCCGTGTCACCCAGGGGCTTCCCCGGCGTTGGAAATGTCCCGTGCCCCTCCCCAGCCTGGGCACCGGGGCCTGAGGGGACTCGGTCTGGCCTGGCCTGGCCTTTCCCCCTGTCCACTTGGGGTCACTTCACCCCCAAGCCCAGGGGTGTTAGGCAGCTGCCTGGTCAGGAGCTGCTGGGCTGGTGACTCAGGGAGACAGGATTGAAAAAAACCCTCCTGCTCTTGCACAAAGCCCAGCTCGGGGAGCCCACGGATACGTGAGCCAGACAAAACAGAGATTTCTTGAATCAGACGGGAATCTTTCTCGGTGAAAATGGAGCCTGACCGCTGCCGTGGTGCCTGCCGGAGTCTGCCCAGAGCCCACGACAGTTTCTCAGAGGGGAGCAGCTGCCTCCTTGCCAAGCTGGGTGTTTGCCCTGAAACCTAACAATGGCAACAGCACCACATCAGCCGGACCGAGCTGGGCACTGGCTGCTGGTGCAGGTTGTGTTGTTCTCAACTGCTCTCCTCAGCTCCCCTGCTCCCCCCTGGCAGCACAGATATCCTCAGCTCATTCAAAAGATAGATGCAGCATCAAACCGAATGACCTGAATATCAGGAGAGAGCAGGGCAGCTGCACTAGTGCTGCCAGTCACCTGCAGATGGAAGTCCACAGCTATTTGTAGTTGTGGGTTTGCCAGGACCTACAGAAGGTCCCATCTGCTGCATTTGAGACCACAGCAACCCCAGGGGGCTCAGCTGCAGAAACCTCTCACTCCCAGCATCGTGGAGCCATGGAGCATTTACGCTGTGCACTCACACAATGGATAACTGCTTGGAAATGGGCTCTGTGGCTGTGTGCCAAGGCACACCGCCTTGCAGTGGGGCTCTGCAGAGGCAACCATCTGAAGGAAAATCCCCCTGGGCATGCATCTCTGGAGAGCTGCCTTCAACTGCTTCTCAGCTGACAGCTAAAAATCAGTGTGATGGCATCATCCCGCTGTGCACAGGACAAGAATACCATCAGCCTCCGCCTGGCATGTGGTACCCTCCCAACAGAGACCCAGAGAGAGGGGCATCAGCAGAATCAAGCACAGCAGAGGGGCTGAGCGAGGGGCACTGGCAGAGCAGAAGCCTGGGAGGGAGCACAGGGCTGGGATAGCAGGGAGCCATGGGTTGGGAAGGAGGAGACAGCAGCACAGGACAGGTCAGAGCAGGGGAAGGAACTTTTCAAAGTCTGGTCTAGGACTGAGAAGCGTTGGCAGAGGTGTTGAGGAGCAGGGGGCTGCAGGTCAGCATAGAGGGGCATTGGCAGAGCTGGGTGAGGGGATCCCAGGGCAGGGGGTGACGAGTACAGTTCCCAGTCTGGGTGCATACGGTAGCTGTTACAGGCCCCTCAGTGTGACGTCTGTGAGGGGGGATTAGAAGCCAGCCTTCCTTTGGGGTGTCCTCAGCAGAAACCCCAGCAAAGGGCAAGGCTGAAGGGGGCTGTTCGTGGGCCACTTGCACAGGTCCAGGAGGACACCCAGCTCTGCTCCCAGTGCTTCCAGGAGGAGCCCAGCAGACAGGAGCAGCAGGTACACCTGGCACTGTCACACTGCCACCTGGTGGCCAGCTCCCTTCAGCTGGATGAGACTGGTGGGGCAGCGGGTTAAGCCAGGGTGGCCAAGGGAGACCACCTCTCACAGAGTCCTTGACACAACAAGCCACATGCCCAGGGCTGACCCCCAGTCCACGTGTCCCTCCCACCCCACAGGCCTTAGCCCAGGCAGTGGCCAACAGGGTGACACCACCTTCTCTGACAGGGGTACACATTCCCCCTGCCTCTGTGCGGACATCATGACCCTGGCCTTGCCCTGCCCTGCCCCCCATTTCTTCTCCACTCTGCTTCCCCTTTCCTTACCTCTGTTTGTGCCCCTCTCCATCTCCCTCATTCCCTATGCTTTGCCCTCTGTGCCCATCTGGCTGTGAGCAGATAGAGGTGTGGAGATGTGTGGGCGCAGGATCCTACAGGATCATCTCCCCCCCAGTCCCTTGCTGGGCAGTGCCTCCAGCAGGTGGGTGAAGTTGGGGACCAGGCAGAGGTGGGTGGGCCCAGCATGTCCATCTTGGCACAGGGTGGTGCAGTGGAATCTCCAGCCCCCGTGGGTGGGCAGGTCCCAGGAGGAAGGCCCCAGTGGACAATAGGGCAGTGCGTGCTGGGACCCAGGGGAGGCTCTGTACATGGACCAGCCCTCTGCCTGGAAATGGGACTGCTTTCTGCTGTCAGGACAGCCCAGACCCTCCCTGGAGACTGAGCCATTGGTGTCCCCTGCAGCAGACCAGGCCAGATGCAAGCAACCTCTCCCCAGTACCCCCCTGGGTATGTCTATACTTACAGCTGTACCCTAACCAGCGTTCCCTCTAAGCTGAACGCCACATGGCTTAGAGGGAATGCTGACCCTAACCCTGTCCTAGAGGCAGAACCAGAGCTGGCCAGGCATGTTAATAAGGTGCTGCATCAGCAGGGCTTATTCACTTATTAGCCCACAGCTAATTTGGTTATCTTACTCCTGATCTCAGACTTCACATCCCAGGCCCTGGCTTACACTGCTGGTGCCCAGGGTGAGGAACACATGTTCCCAGTGCCACCTGGATTGTACTGGGCTTTGCTGCTGCCTCCTCTCCCAGTCAACACTCCTGGTCCTTCCTTGTCCATCGCTAGCACAGTGCCTCAGCCTCTCACATGAGATGTAAGGGGAGAGGGGATTATCCTTGCGCTCCTGCTGCCAACAGATCAAAGCTGATGGCAGCAAAGGACTCATTTTTCATGCCAATCATGCAGTTCCTGAAGCTTTGGTCAAACTGGCCCTGCAAGAGCAGTGCTCTCTGCTGAAACACCTCAGTCACCAACACTCCCTGGAACACCCTGTGTCTCCACAGGGCTGTGGCGGTGAGAGGTATATGCAGGGATGGAGCAGGCCCGGGGAGCCAATCTCCCACAGGGGTGGGGAAAACTAATCTGCAGCTCCGGACCTGCACCAACAGGAGCAGGGAGATTCCCCACTGTTGGGGGAGGCAGAGTCTGGGCTGAGGTGTGTGTGTTGATTCCCGCAGTACTGCTTATTCCTAGAGCTTCAACCTGCTTCTTGACCTGGGTATTCCAAGCTGTGGAGATCCCATAAATCATCCAGCTAACAACTGCTTCATCACCCAGCCCATACACAGCCACACAAACCACCCAGCACCCATACACCCTCCCACCACACAAGCTATTAGACTACAAATGGCCCACCATCCACCCATGCAGACATATGCACATCTAGCTTCACAAATCATCCAGCCACCAACCGCCTCACCGACCATGCTTTCTTTCCCTCCCTCCCTCGCTCTCCTCTCTCACATTTACCCCCTCTCACATAAACCAACCAGTACTAACTTTGCCACCCACCCCTACTCACACATGCAATCAGACCTACACATACCATCCAGCTTGAGCACCTCGCCACCCACTCTCCCACAAACCCACCCCCTGCCTGCCCACACAGTCATACGCAGCCTCTTTCACAAGCCACATCCTTCAGAGGGCAGCAAGCTGGGTTTTATAGTTCTTGTTGGTCACAGACATGCTCACCAGCATCTTAGCTAGGGATACGTGGCATGGGCCACTCTGGATCACCAGGCAGTAGTGGTGGGCATAGCTGGCATTCATAGAGGCATAGTCACCCAGGCTGTATAGCACCTTGCACAGGGCTGAGAAGCAGGGGTGAAACTAGAGCTGGCAGCTGGAGGCAGGGTGGCTTGATTTAAATCAGCAAGACAAAAGCCCAATTTAAATAACTGTTTGGTTTTTTATCAACTTTCCCATTATATATATATATTTTTTTGTTTGTTTGTTTGTTTGTTTTTTAAAGAAAGATGTATTTTCACTGGTTGACATAATAAAAATGTTGATTTACAACTAAATAGTTTTTACAGTAGATTTGGTACATATGTCTCCTAGATACACAAACACTCTCTCTCTCTCTCTCTCTCTCTCTCTCTTTTTCTCTCTCTCTCTTCCACTCTCTCTCTCTCCAGATATAAAATATATATAGCTTACTAAAATGTAGGATTTCTAACAATCCAAATATGTTGAGCCTTAACATATTTGGATTGTTAGAAAGCCTACATTTTAGTATGCTATAAAATGGTGAAATATATATTTCTTATTCACTAGATGATTAACTTTTTGCTCATATTTTATGAAGCTGCATTAAGATGACAATTTAAATTTAATTAAACACACAAAACCAGCACTTCACTTTGGACACAGAAACTTTTTTTATCAAAACATTATGCACTTTTACAACTAACTAATTTATTAAACACTCAATAGTGTTAGAAGTATGAACTATGCTTAGTAAATTGAAGCAATTATTTCAGGTCACCCTGGAGAAAATTTTCTAAAATGCCTATGTGAAAGTCATATGAGCTCAAGTTCCTACTTGCTTTATTCTCTTTAAAATGAGAGAGACTTTTTTTTACAAAGGCTGTTTTGAAAATGTTTATCCCCACTTTCAAGTTTTTAGAACTCAAAAATCTCATCTTCCTCCCCCTTTTTATTCATAGAGTAGGAGAGAAAAACAAGCTTTCCAGCTTTTTCAATTCAAATTAACAGTTTTTCCTTCAATGTGTTTTGCACACTGTTCAATTTCCTTCTTATACACTGTATCCAGAAATCTTTCAGCAATATCTGCTAGGTTAAGTATAACCTGGTCATAATGACTGACCCATGTCAGTTAAATGTTTGTTCTGAACAAGATGAAAGGGAGAATTTGCTTTATAAATGAATCAAGCAATCTTCTCATCTACCTGGTCTTGCTGGACTTTATAATGAACTCATCCATAGTTCTATCTCAGTAATGAAGAAAGTCTCTTTTTGGTTATAGCTAATTCACTGTCTGAGATATTTTTGGTTGCAGAACTGCTGGTGGTACCGGTAGATGATTCTGCAGTTGCAGACATTGCAGATGATGGACTTTCATTATTTCTTTTGTCTAAGCTGGACCCTCAAACAAAATAGTTAAAGTCACTCACTGCATATTAGTGCATTACTTTAAAAAATAAGATTGCAAATAAAAGATCCTTCCTGAAGCAGATGTTTTTAACCAGTGTTTAAGTGATATAATTTTTCCAAACCCAGTTCTGTAGGGAAAATATTCAATAATTCATAAAGGTTATCTTCTATTTAAACCCTTTTCTTTATCAATATATAACAACTTAAATTTTAAATCCTTATTTTAAAATTCATAAATTTCTATTAAAACTTTACTCTGCACAGGATATTTTTACCTAAGGCTTGTACATTTGCTTACACTGAGCAATAATACATTTCAGAAATGCTGGGGTAATATTAAAAATGTATAATTGACAAGTTATCCCACAAACTCGTACATTCATTAGATTTGGACCGCAAATATTTTGAAATTCATAAGTAATCCTCCCAAAATAACTAACATTATTGTCATAAATTTATCATTTACTAGCACTGCAATATATGGTAGGCAATCCATAAAAATGGTTAACAAATAGTAAGTTTACTAATTGACCCGCATGGCTCAGACACATCCACATGGCCATCTGCAAGTTTACTGCCTTCTGAGAACCATTTTTCTTAATGCTGATTCATTTGTGTTAATGACATGTTGAAGCCTTTCATCTTTGTTGCACAGTCTACATTTGGGGCATGGTCCTCTTTCCCAGTAACACAGTGACCCCAAACCAGTCTTTATTTGCAACCCGCAGATTAGTTTTTATATACCCTGTCTGGAGACCACACGCTGAGCTGGGAAGGTGTGGAAGAGATGGAGCTCTATCTGCTATCTGGCTTCTCTCCCCTTGCAAGTGTTCCCATGAGATGGTTTCCTTCTAGCTGTGGACACGGGAGTGACATAGGACCAGTAGAATCAAACCACTCATGTGCCAGGGCCTCTCATCAAGAAGCCTCTTCCCAGGGGCTGGGGCTGGCGCTGCCCTGTCCAGGGAAAGGAGGATTCAAACCAGTAGCTTAGGCTCAGCCTGAAACATCCCAAGGGTGATGTGGGGATCTGCCACCACATATGTCTCAGAACACAGACCTGGTGTTTTGTCCCTGCCCAGATAAGTCCAGGCTTATCTATTCTGGGTCACGGCTCAGGGTCACAGAGCTGAGCACACCCCACCACCCATCCAAGCCTGCTGATGTGCTCGAGTACTGGAAGTTCTCCAGTGAGACTATTCCAGACTCATCCCCACCATCTGCCTTAGGACCACCAGACACCAAGGCATCAATAGTGGGTGTCACCAAACTTCTGACTCCGGAGTGTTTCAGAAGAATTGTAGATGAGACATGCTCAGATCTGTGCTCTCCAGGCCAGGACTTGCCACTGGCACAGTATAGACACCCCCTCAGAGTCCTGGGCACATTTCCATTTGCTTTTGCCTGTATACTGGGTGGGGATAAGCCTGGTTTGGCTCTGGAGGCATATTATGTCAGATACCTGCTTCCAAAATAGAGATTAATGACTTTTTCCATCTCTTTACATGAAGACAGTAGCTACAACCACCATTTTCAGTAAGATTCAACTAATCCATGAAATGGCTGCCGACCAAATGTGCCAATGACACGAAGATTGGCAGAACAGTAGAGAAATAAGCAGAATGGCCACGCAGAGCAAGTGGAAGTACTTGCTAAACTGGGTCTGTGCGTTTGAATACAACCAATACAAAGTGATATATTTAGAAGGAAAGAATATAGGGCACAGCTGCAGAATAGAAGACATATATCCTGGAAAGCAGCACCTCTGAAAAGGGTTTGGGGGTCAAAATAGACAAGAAACTAAGTTGTACTCCAAGTGAGGGGTTGTGGTGATTTCACTTCTGCACACAGCATTGCTGAGACCAATACCGGAACACTGTGTACGGTTCCAGCGTCTGCATTTTAAAAAGGCTGCTGAAAAATTGTAGATGCAGAAGAGCCACAAAAAATTACCCAGAGGCTGGAGAAAATTCCTTTGAGTGAGGAACTGAAAGAGCTCAATCTATTTAGTTTATCTAAAAGATGATTGAGAGGTGACTTCATTTCAGTGTAATATGATCTTCACAGGCAGAAAATACCAGGATTGTTCAGTCTAGCAGAGAAAGACATAACCAGAACCAATGGCTGGAAGCTGAAGCCAGATTTCAGTTGAAAATGAGGAATATATTTTAACAGTGGGAGAGGTTAACTATTAGAAGAGGCTCCTGAGGAAAGGGAGATCCTCTATTTCCTGATGTCCTCAGATCCAGACCACATGTGCTTCTTGGAAGATGCTTTAATCTAACAGCTGAGCTCAGTGCAGGGTGAAACCAAATGGTCTGTGTGGGCAGGAGGCAGATGCAAGGACCTAAATGTCCCTTTCGGTCTTGGACATTATGGGAGGTTGAATGACAGAGCCTTGCACTGTTTTGTGGCTTATGCCTCTCAGCCTTGCCCTGTCTCAGCTGACATCACTGAATGCTTTCTGTAGGTGCCACTGCACTGAGTCATTCACATTCTCCTGCCCTCCTTCTCTGCCAGTGGTAGGGGGAGCATTTTCCCTCTGAGATAGTCTTGTTTCCAAGGAGGTAGGATCTCAAGACCCATGTTCTCCCTGGCTGGGAAGCTCAGAGCTCTAGAGTAACATCCCAGCCTGCTGGAAGGGGGTGACCTCTGAGGAAAAGGGACAGTGGCATGAGAGTAAGGAGGCCTGCAATCTGAGCATGATACCCCCAGCTGCTCTCGCAGTGGGACCCCATCATCCTGCTGGGCAGAGTACCCAGCCTGCAGAGCAAGCCAAGGCCAGTGTTTCCTGTGCCTTTGCCTGGGGCTGGCAGACCTGTCTTGCTCCTAGAGGCGCTTACTCTTGGTTAATCAGCCTTAGCATGGCCATGCCAGCTCTTGTGCCTGGTACTTACTACTGCTGTGCACCCACCAACTGGGCTGGGCCGAGACATGCACTGCTTCCTGCAGTGTACAGGCCAGAGTCAGGGCCTCGGGGTTGTCCTGTGACGGGTTAGAGACCACATGGCTCTTCCTGCCCCAACCCCCTATGGCCAGGACTGCAGCAAAGCAGCTCACCAACTTCATAGCCGCTGTTCAAAGGTTGTGAGTTGGACCAGGAGCCCCAGAGTGAGACTATTAAGGTCATGCTTACCTGTGGTGGGTGGGAAGTTAGGGGTCCATCAGCCATGACAGGTAGGATGTTAGGGCATTTGTGCTTAAAACTAAAATACAAGCATTTGATCAGATTCTTTACACCTGGGCTAGCAATGGAGGTGTTCCAGCTGTCCCATGCAGGTTGGCTCCAGCAGATCTAGTGTGAGTTGTGAGTACTCATGCTAGCAAAGATCTCCTTTCTTCTGTTTTTTGCCCCTAGATTTATCATAACATCATCTTCTGAGGGGTCTGGTTTACAGAAACCAATCAGGTCTGCCCCAGACTCCCACAGGGGGCTGGTTTATTAACACAGACCCTTCTTGGGTTTTCCCTGTTTACAAATAGTCCATTCTCGGTGGGTTTTCCTAGACATGCTGGAGCCAAGGCACTGCTATACTGATCTTCTTGCTATTGTTTACTGCCTTCTGTCCCATATTAACATATGTATAGCAGCTCTCTTCCTTTGTCTAATTCTTAGCACCTTCCATGCTCACATTAGCACTTTAATTGTCTCTCTCTCTTCTTTTCTCTAAGCTTAAATCATGGATTCCTGGAGGTTTGTTCTATGCTTATGCCTAAGAATATAGTCAAACGTACCATCACCTATTATATGTTAAATTTAATATATCTGGGGAAGAGAGGGCACCGGCCAGGTATGGGAAAGTGGGGACACCAGATGGGCTTGTGGCAGGACACTGGCTAGGTGTGGGGAGGAGAAGGTGCTGACTTAGCCTGGAAGCTCTTTGTTTCATAGTTGGTAGGGTCAGAAGGGACCTGAGCAGATCATCAAGTCCGACCCCCTGCCGTGGCTGGAAAGAACGCTGGGGTCAAACGACCCCGGCTAGGTATCTATCTAGCCTCCTTTTGAAGACCCCCAGGGTAGGAGTGAGCACCACTTCCCTTGGAAGTTGGTTCCAGATCCTAGCCGCCCTGACTGTGAAGTAGTGCCTCCTGATGTCTAGCCTGAATCTACTGTCTGTCAACTTATGGCCGTTATTCCTTGTTACTCCCGGTACTGCTCAGGGGAACAGGGACTCCCCCAATGCCTGCTGGTCTCCCTTGGCCAGTTTATAGATGGCCACCAGATCCGCTCTCAGCCTTCTCTTGTGGAGGCTGAACAGGTTCAGGTCTCGTAGCCTCCGCTCGTAGGGCCTGCCCTGCTGCCCCCTGATCATGTGGGTGGCCCTCCTCTGGACCCTCTCCATGCTGTCCACATCCCTCCTGAAGTGCGGCGCCCAGAACTGGATGCAGTACTCCAACTGCAGCCTGACCAGTGTCGCATAGAGGGGGAGGATCACCTCCTTGGACCTGCTCGTGATGCATCTGTGGATGCATGACAAGGTGCAGTTTGCCTTCCTGACCGCGTCGCTACACTGTTGGCCCATGTTCATTTTGGCATCAATAATGACCCCAAGATCCTTTTCTGCCTCTGCACTGATGAGAAGGGAGTTCCCCAGCCTGTAGGTGTGGTGCTGGTTCTTCCTCCCCAGGTGCAGCACCTTGCACTTGTCAGTGTTAAAACCCATCCTGTTCTCATCCGCCCACCCCTGTAACCTGTCCAGATCCAATTGCCACCTGTCCCTCCCTTCAAGCGTGCCCACTTCTCCCCACATCTTAGTGTCATCCATGAATTTGATCAAGGTGCTTTTCACCCCCTTGTCCAAGTCGCTGATGAAGATGTTGAACAGTGTGGGCTTGAGGACCAAGCCCTGGGGGACCTTTGTGGCAGGGACTGTCTTACTCTGCCTTTAGAAAGCACCTGGTTCAAAAGAAGCCTCCATCTCCGTAAGGGTCTGTGCTGAACTTGATAGTAGTGGTGCCCAGTGGCTGGCCAGCGATGATCATGGGGGACATGAACTGTATCCTCGAGGTGGATGATAGAATATAGCAAAGGCCAAATGAAAGGGCTGGACAGATCCTCCAGGCTGCTGCAGCATGTCATCTGCAAACACAGCCTGGTGGACTCAGGCAAAGAGACCATAGTCCCAAGGGAAAGCTTACCCAGATAGACCCCCTGGGGCAATCCAAATCATGCATAGATTTCATGCTCTTCCCAAAAGGGTGGAAGGTAGCCAAGGCCTAATCCATGCTGGTCTGCTTCTTGGGTCACTGCCTCCTAACAATAAAAGCAGAAATGAGAGAGCAGTCCAAGACAGGCAAGGGCGTGTAGAAACTGAATGTGACCCTTCTGGCAGATGAGAAGATTCAGCGGGAGTTCAAGCAGCACTACACAAAATGGAAAACCCTCCAACCCAGATACCAGAACCACACAGAGTGGTGGGCCAGTGTGAAAGAGAAAATGAGGGATTTCTTCGAGAAAGCTGAGGCAAGCCTGGTTCCACAGAAAGCAACAGGAATGCCTAAACTGCAAATTACAGAGCCTGCACAAGGCTTGGGGTTGGAATGTGAGGGAGGCTATGAGACAGGTGAAGAACCGGATTGGGACCTGGTACAGGGAACAGGCCAGGAAGAAGATCTTAGCCTGGGCCCCCTGGGTGTAAGAGGGGGAAGGGTGGTCTGCTTCTTTTAGCAAGATAAAGGAAACCAAGAAAGAAGAAAGAAAGAAGCGATGACCAGACTAGTAGATGGAGTGGAAGGTGGAGCACCAGTCAAATGAGGGGGTGCTGGAGACAGCAGCAGTGTTCTATCGGCAGCTCTACACGGCACGACCAGAGGACCCCGGGGCAATGCAGGACTGCCTGCAGAGGCTCACGCAGGTTGTCAGGGAGGATGAGGGACAGAGGCTGGTGGAAGAGTGGATGCTGGAGGAGATCAACATGATGCTCCGCAGCCTCCAAAACAATTTGACTCCTGGGGCAGACGGCTTGCCCAAGGAGTTCTGTGTTACTTTCTGGGGCCAAGTGGGCCTGGACCTGCTGGAGGTCTGTAGGGAGCACCTGCACGAGGGCCACCTGGGAAGGGGATGGAACATGAACAACACATGCCCCTGGCGGCTGGGGGCATGGTGGCAGTGGGAATGTGCCGGCGGGAGTGTGGCAGCGGTAAGCGATGAGGAAGGGGGAGGAATGCCAGACATCCTTCTCTTCCTCTGGGCCAAGTACATGAGCCAGGTTTGCAAACTGGCAACAGGGGTGGAATCCAAAACAGCAGGCTTTGTTAAGTATTTTGCAAGGCAGCTGCTGAAGCAGTGGCAGGTGTACACGACAGCCAATGGGAGTCCGTGAACCATGGTTTCCCCATGGTTTTTTGAGATCCTGAAGCACTTTCAGGAGAAATACAAGCTGCATGGTGCTACGCTAGTGACCCTGGTGAACCACTGCAAGATACAGGAGGTGGTAAGGGCAAGAGATACCATATTGCTGGTTGCAGCTGCCAGGCTGTGTGGGAGTGAATCTTCCACAAGGATCTGCAGGAGCACAGAGACCTGAACTGATGGGCAGCCCACTGGGCACTTCTCGTGCAGGCATGGAGAAACAGGGCAGGGCAGAGGTCCTTCAAACTGCCTGAGGCCCACCTGCCAGTGGCAGGCAGAAACAACTGACCACCTCTTCTGGGACTGCCTATATGCCAAAGAGGTGTAGGAGAAAGTCCGTGCGCTCTTCCTGGTGGTGATAGGTTTCAGAAACCTGACCAGGGAAGTATTTCTCTATAGACCACCCAGACGGAAGTCTTTGTCTTCAGGAAAGCCGACTTTGACAAGCTCAGGAGGCTTCTCATTGAGGCCCTAAGGGACCATGACCACAGGGAGAGGGGAGTTCAAGAAGAGTGGTTGTTCCTCAAGGGAGCGATCCTCAATGCACAAACTAAGTCTATTCCATCTCGGAGGAAAGGCAGCAAGAGGGCACAGCAGCCCCCCTGGCTCTCCAGGGACCTAGCAGACCTCCTGAGGCTAAAAAGAAAGGCCTACAAAGGATGGAGGATGGGAGTCACCTCCAAGGAGGATTATTCTGCACTGGTCCGGTCCTGTAGGGAGCAGACCAGGAAAGCCAAGGCTGCAACTGAACTCCAACTAGCTTCGAGCATCAAGGACAATAAAAAGTCCTTTTTCA
>NW_005841950.1:1064132-1066126 GCF_000455745.1 Alligator sinensis | reverse complement strand
CCAGATGGGGCAACTGACAACTGACGCCCAGGAAAAAGCCAACCTATTAAATAGTTACTTTACGTCGGTCTTTCATGTGTCCCATGGGACGCCCATGCCTGCTACGGGACAGGGAAGTCTGGGTGAGGGTGATCCCCTGCCCTCCATTAATGCTGACTTCGTGAAGGAACATCTTGAGAAGCTGGATACCTTCAAGTCAGCCGGGCCTGACAATCTTCACCTCAGGGTACACAAGGAGCTGGCGAGCATCATAGCCCAGCCTCTAGCACGGATCTTTGAAAACTCTTGGCGCTCTGGTGTAGTGCCCGAAGACTGGAAGAAGGCCAATGTGGTGCCTATCTTCAAGAAAGGGAGGAAAGTGGATCCGGCTAACTATAGGCCCATCAGCCTGACTTCTATCCCGGGGAAGATCTTAGAAAAGTTTATTAAAGAGGCCATCCTTAATGGACTGGCCAACGCCAACATCTTAAGGGATAGCCAGCACGGGTTTGTTGCGGGTAGGTCTTGCTTGACCAATCTCATTTCCTTCTACGACCAGGTGACCTATCACCTGGACAAGGGAGAAGAGATTGATGTCATATATCTTGACTTCAAAAAAGCCTTCGATCTGGTGTCCCATGATCGCCTCTTGGAGAAACTGGCCAATTGTCGCCTTGGGTCCTCCACGATCCACTGGCTGGAAAATTGGCTCCGGGGTCGGACCCAGAGGGTAGTAATCGATGGAAGTCACTCATCGTGGTGTCCTGTGACCAGTGGGGTCCCCCAAGGCTCTGTCCTTGGACCCATACTGTTCAACATCTTCATTAATGATGTGGACACTGGAGTCAGAAGCGATCAGAACTGGCCAAGTTCGCCGATGACACCAACCTCTGGGGCAAAGCATCCACACCAGAAGACAGGCAGGTTATCCAGGCTGACCTGGACAGGCTCAGCAAGTGGGCGGACGAGAATCTGATGGTGTTCAACGCCGATAAATGCAAGGTTCTCCACCTTGGGAAAAAAAACCCGCAGCATCCTTATAGGCTCGGCAGTGCTATGTTGGCTAGCACTATGGAAGAAAGAGACTTGGGGGTCATCATTGACCACAAGATGAACATGAGCCTGCAATGCGATGCGGCGGCTAGTAAAGCGACCAAAACGCTGGCTTGCATCCATAGATGCTTCTCAAGCAAATCCCGGGACGTCATTCTCCCCCTGTACTCGGCCTTAGTGAGGCCGCAGCTGGAGTACTGTGTCCAGTTTTGGGCTCCACAATTCAAAAAGGATGTGGAGAAGCTTGAGAGAGTCCAGAGAAGAGCCACGCGCATGATCAGAGGTCAGGGAAGCAGACCCTACGATGACAGGCTGAGAGCCCTGGGGCTCTTTAGCCTGAAAAAGCGCAGGCTCAGGGGTGATCTGATGGCCACCTACAAGTTTATCAGGGGTGACCACCAGCATCTGGGGGAACGTTTGTTCACCAGAGCGCCCCAAGGGATGACGAGGTCGAATGGTCACAAACTACTTCAAGACCGTTTCAGGCTGGACATAAGGAAGAACTTCTTTACTGTCCGAGCCCCCAAGGTCTGGAACAGCCTGCCACCGGAGGTGGTTCAAGCGCCTTCATTGAACACCTTCAAGATGAAACTGGATGCTTATCTTGCTGGGATCCTATGACCCCAGCTGACTTCCTGCCCTTTGGGCGGGGGGCTGGACTCGATGATCTTCCAAGGTCCCTTCCAACCCTAATGTCTATGAAATCTATGAATTCTAGGGAGGTGTAATGTTCCTTCACATAGAGAGCGACTCCTCCGCCCTTCTTTCCAACATGATCCTTCCTATACAAGGTGTAACCCCCTATGCCTGTGGTTCAGTAATAGATGGAGTCCCACCAAGTCTTCATAGTCTCTATGAGGTTGGTTAGCAGGAGGGGCAGTTCCTCCTTGTTTCCCATCCTTCTGACATTAGTGTACAGGCAATTAAGCCTGCCATTGGAAGCCCTAGGCAGCACTATTGTG
>NW_005841950.1:1058240-1063248 GCF_000455745.1 Alligator sinensis | reverse complement strand
CTGAGGCGAGCCCATTGAATCGTACTACTGAGGCCAACCCATTAAATCGTACTACTGAGGAATGAAACCATATTTTGGTATTTGGCTTCTCGGAATTCTAGGATTGTAAGTATATTATGAAAAATAATAGTATTGATTCAAATTTAACTTTTAGTTGTAATTGTAGTTGTTTTTGTAACACTAATTCTTATAGCATTGTTTGGGAAGGAAGTGCATTCGGAGCATTGTTTCTGATATATGTAATTATTGTGTTTTTAATGTTTGTGGTGTTTCTTAAAGCTAAGCAGTGTTATATACGTAGCAAAGAGTTTTAAAATAAAATTGTGTTGTATAAATTAAGTGTGTAATCATTGTGAAATTGTGCAATCAGCTAACTACTCCCCCAGCCAGTGCATCAAAACGAATCAGTAAATTGTGTGGGATTTTCTCTATTCCATAACCCACTAGAGACAACCACCAGTATCTGGGGGAACGTTTGTTCACCAGAGCGCCCCAAGGGATGACGAGGTCGAATGGTCATAAACTACTACAAGACCGTTTCAGGCTGGACATAAGGAAGAATTTCTTTACTGTCCAAGCCCCCAAGGTCTGGAACAGCCTGCCACCGGAGGTGGTTCAAGCACCTTCATTGAACACCTTCAAGAGCAAACTGGATGCTTATCTTGCTGGGATCCTATGACCCCAGCTGACTTCCTGCCCTTTGGGCAGGAAGCTGGACTCGATGATCTTCCGAGGTCCCTTCCAGCCCTAACGTCTATGAAATCTATGAGACACCTGACCAGAGAGCAAGGGATGCCAACAGCCAGCTTTGACCAGTTCATATCCTGCTTCAGGTATGCACTGTGGAAAGCCAGGAACCTGCTCACAAACAGACACTCAGACCCCACCGTCGAGGACTGTATTAACATGGGGATAAGCGAAATGTACAGGCAGGGCCGTTTTCCCCACCTCCTTCCATCGGGCCTCCTCTGGGGACGGTGTGCTCTCCCACGGCCGCGGTGGGTAGGGCTGCACGTGCGCGAGAGGCCAGGCCAGCCCCATGCACAGGTACTACAGGAAGACAGAAGAGGACAACGGGAAACAAATGGCAGACCTCATGTGGTGGAGAAGGGACTGGCATAGACTTTTTCAGGGGCAGACCCTCGGAGGAGGGCAGTAGATAGGGGTACAGGAATGGAGATAGGTACATGGGTGTGCATATGTGCGGTATGAACTGTGTAACCGGTTTTTAATGGTTTAACTGTCAAAGTGTACTTTGGTCTGCCAAGTGAACCATAGGGGCCACTTGGCAGGGTACTGGAGGCACAGTTACCTAGATAGAATCTATCTAGATAACTGAGCCTCCAACACCCCGCCAAGTGTACTGGATAGCTAGATTGATAGATAGATATTTTTGGAGGGTAAAAAAAAAAGGTCTGTGCAGTGCCTGGCTGGATAAGCCCTGATTTCAGTCAGGGTCTGTACAGTGCCTGACAGGACAGGCCCTGATCTCAGTCTGGGCCTTGCGATTCTGCTGTAAAACATTTAATTTCAGTAAGATGGTAAGTAGCCCGGGTTATCCAACAGGTTGGCAATGGTGTCCCGGAGGGCTCCTGGTACTGGCAGTAGGTCCCAATGGAGCACTGTGCTGTCAAACGGAAGAATGGCTCCATTTGCTACGCACCCGTTGCATATTCATAAGGACGCACTAATGAAATTCCTCTGTTCACAGGAGTTCATTTTGGTTTTGATGCTTTGGATGTACAAAGTGACAGGTTTCTGTAATCACACTGTCAAAGCCAGGATCCATCTGCATCTCCTGCTGCAGCTGTTGTTGTTCTAATGACTGAACTGTTCAAAGTCCTTTGTAATTTTTCTACAACAGAGATCAGGCCGGTTCCTCACATGCTGGAGATCTGTGGCTGTGTCACCCTGTCATGTTGCCCTGCAGCCATGTCTGGTGCATGCCCAGCATGGATTGAGTGGTGGGGCAGCCTGGGTACATGGCTGGGTACAGCATTCCTAACAGCGGTGTTGTCAAGGGCTATGGGGGGCTGGCAGATGGGTGGGGGGGAGGGGGACCTGGAAACCTGGTTGGTGCTGGTTTAGTGAGAGACTGGATGTTGAATCTGTTTCCTGACACAGTCATGGGGAAGGACATGGGAGGGGGTCCAGAGTGACTGGCAGGTCCAGCCTTGCCCTTAATGAATCTGTGAAGTGTCTGTTTGCCCTGCATCCTAGTGCATAATTGGCTGCAAGCCCCTGCCCCACTGCGAGGAGTGAACCCCACTCAGCACCCCCACCCTTCTGCCACTACTGGAGGCCATAGCTTGGTATTAGGAACAACAGATCCTTGTCCATGGGGAAATAGCGCTGGGCTGGGCAACAGCATCCTTACAACAGAGTGCCCTGCACAATGAAGGGCCAGCCAGAGCTAGTCCACTCTATGACTCAGCTGAGGAGTCAAGTGACTCTTCTAAATGGCTGATAGAGTTTGTGTTTGTTCACTCAGAGGCCCAAGGGTGACACTTTAAATACCATCAGCAATTTTTACTGCTTAGGTAAGCATGTGTGGAAAGAGAGGAGGGTTAGTGGCAAGTCTGCCGAATCGACATGGAAGGTGGCTGGTCTTAGCATCACAATGAGACGGGAAATAGCTATCCATTAGTTATCTGTCCCACCATCAAGAAGTAGTCAAGCTTACACAGCCTGCAGCATAAATGAGTGTATGTATTGCCAATGACTCCCAGGAGCAGAAGCCTGCCCTGCTATGAGTCTGCAGGGGCTAGTCAGTCCCAGGTCCCTCCAAGCTGGCTTCCCATTGGAGGGGGAATCAGTGATGGAGTGTAATTTATTTATTTTCACTAGATGCACTAGTTCTGGAACAGAGATGGTGACAACCCATCCAAGAGAAATGCCCTCCAGGAGAAAACTTAACTGGTCTGTAAGAAAAAAACACTGACCCTTGGCTTCAGGAATGTGAGCCAGGGCTCCCAAGCACATGGTCATTAGGCTGAGTAGAGTAGCGTTGGAAACCAAGTCCCAGAAACCCCACCAACTCAAGGCCGGCAAACTACTGCACATCAGACACATAAAAAGCTCTGTCTGTCTAACTTACCTGAGTAGAGGTTAGGACGTATCTCAGAAATAGTCCATGGTCAGCTATGCAGGGGTAGAAATCCTGCAAGCAGAGAACTCTGTTAACCTAGCACACTAAGTTACAGTTACATCTGGAAGCTGGACATAGACAAATTTGGCTGGGAAATTAGATGCACCTCATCAACTGAGCATCTGTCCACAGCGGTATCATCACCTCTGTCAGTCTGTCTTTCCATTAGGCTTGGGTATCTCTTTCTAAGGCAAAAGTTCTGGGCTTGATCCTGGACTCATGGGAGGGAGGATGGGGATCAAATTCATTGGCTGATGGGACACAAGGGAGGGGATCACATTGGATGGTCATACTAGTCACATTGGGCCTGAAAATCTACAAGGATCTGAGAAAAAGGTCTTGATCCTGTGTGTGAAGGGTGCTATATAAAAAATAAAGTGTCACTTCGCAACCCATAGATGTTTAGTTGTCAGACTAACAAATCAGCAGATTCTAGATGCCCCTATCCCTACTATAAAACACAAGCACAGCAATCCCTTAAAACTGGCAGCAGAGAGAGCTAGGTAGATAAAAAGGAGGCAATAATTTATTGTTGGTTGGAATTAGCCTGTTTCTCTGCACATGCAGTGGCCACAAGCTGATCAGAGCACCCTTAAGGTGATTTATGCATTTGCTGATTCTTTTAACAGTGGGTTGATTGCAGTGAGTTCTCAGAGTATCGGAAATTCCTCTGCTGAGCTGTATCGATTACCTGCAGTTGGTCAGGTAAGTCAGGCGATAGGTTCCCTATTCACTGACTGGGTGAGCAAGCTAATTTCAAATTCCATTTCCAAGGGTACCTGCACCCGAAGCTTGGAATTGTGCTTTCTCACAGAATGGAAGACTTATTCCAGCATCTGGGAGACAGGAACACAAATACGAAGCCACCATGCATGTAAAAAAGTCTGAGCAAATTCTTATGGATTCTTTTTACAGCCCCTATTCTTCCCTGTCAACAGAGATCATCTCTCATTTGATAAAATCATTGAAACTGTGCTAATTGGCCAAATGCTGACCTGAGAACTTGCTGAGAGTTACTGTATCTGCCTACCCTGAGCCGACTACATGTCTCCTCTTCCTAGCCCCACCAAACAATCTTTCCCATCCTCTTTGATTCTCAGCGCCGCCGTTTCAGTCAGCGCGTTCATGACCCTGAGCTTCAAAACTGCTCTCAAGTCTGATCCATCATCTCATTAGCACCTGATGAGGTGTGTGGAGTGGTGGAGAACTTCATTTCCACAAGCTTCCCAGTGGCTGTGCTGGAAATGAGCCAGCCTGCGCCTCCATAAAGCAAGGGTGACAGATATGACCGGCAATCTGAGCAGGGCTGACATGAACGGAAAGGGAAAGGCCTGTTTCACCCTCACTCCAAGGACATCCAGAAAGACATTTTGCTAATTAGTTTTAGAAGAATTTCCAAAACATGTGCCAAGCAATAGGGTCTGCCTACTTCTACGAAGCATCTGCTTGCATGAATCAAGGTCTAAAAGAGTTTCTGCCAGTGCTCAAATGGTGTACAAGGCTGAGACAACAGGCCCCAAGATGTATGATATTTCTATGGTTGGTTTCCTGGTGTTTTCTCGGAAAAACCGGACCCTGATATAAAAGATGCCAACGGATGGATGTCACTACATCTTGCAGCCTGATTGGTCCCCAAGCTGTCATTGCTTTACAGCCTGGTAGCTGTAGCCTGGTACAGCCTGGTACAGCTACCTGGTACAGCCTGGTAGCTTAGCTTTACAGCTTGGTCCCCAAGCTGAGGGCCACTCTGTTCAGGTTTGGGATCAGTCCCCTCTTCTGTCATTTTATTGTAACTGCAGCCTTAGCATATTGCCACCAAGTTGCCAAGATATCCTAGTGCTGGGCTACTCTTGCCCTGTG
>NW_005841950.1:1056102-1058209 GCF_000455745.1 Alligator sinensis | reverse complement strand
GAGAATATCCTTGAAGGAGGCACACAAGAGGTGGCAGGCCACATGCCAGCACAAATTTTGGAGGGCATAGAGCAGCTCGGCCCCCCAGAACCCAATGGGTCAGTTCAGTGTCACTCACAACACCACAAGCAACATGCACAGCTCTGGCCCTGATGGGACCAGAAGCCAGAGTTCCTTCTTCAAATGAACAGAGGAAGCCGGGATGAATAGAGAAGAACTCATCTAAACTCAATATAGTGCAGTAAAGTGGAATTGATTTGCAGGGCCTGGGCTTATTGATCCCAGCCCAGTGACTAATGAGCTGGGAGTGCTTGCAGCTCAATCAGTTAGATATGCTGAGGAAGGGCCTGCCGCTGGATCCCCGTGCAAGTGAGCTCTCTAGTGGGGCCATAGAGTCTGCTCTGGTGTATACTCTGCAGGGCAGATGGGCTGGCGTACCAGGTGCCTATAAATCCTGACCCCTAGCATCAGTCAGTGGGTGGGGCTGAAATGCTAGCATTTGGATGTCCAGGTGGTTGGCTGAGCCTGGCCAGCCTGGTCCCAGTGCAGCTGTGTTCAAGGCATTTAGATTCTGCTCCCCAGGCTATGCCGGTGTTTGAGGGGCAGTAACCATCCACAGCCCCCACTCCCTGTGCTGTGCTAACCAGGAGCACATGTGGCTTCAGTGGGCTCCTAGATAGGCAAGCAGAGCGAGCGTGGCTGGACTACAGGGCTACCAAAGGGGAGTCACCCCAAAGAGACCAGCCCTGCCCATGAACCCTTGCCATAATCCCCTGCATCAGCCAGCCATGCCACCTCTGTGAACAGGATCCCTGTGGGGTCGAAACTCCATGGCTGGACTGTGAATCAGCAGCTCCTTGCCCAACCCGGCCCATTTTCTGTGTGTCAGGGAGGACTTCCCATAAACCCTGATGCCAAAGAAACCCACAACCTTTTTACTGTTCCCATCCAGCTCCCTAAGGCAGGGGTTCTCAAACTTTGTGGCACCGCGACCCTGAGTGCTGGATGGAGGAGGCAGGGGATGGGGAGCTCACATGCTGCAGCTGCTGCCGCCATCCATCACTCCGTGCTGCTGCATGCCGCTTCCCCGCGCCACCGTGCGTACCCCCTGGGAAGTTTGCGGCTCCCTTTTAAGTTGCTCAGGGGGTCACGATCCACAGTTTGAGAACCCCTGCCCTAAGGACCCTCCTATGGCCCCTGCACCATGGGCACTATAGCATGTACCCACAGTGACCCCATTTCCTTCCTCCCCAAGGACTCCCCACAGACTCTGGCTGGCATTTGAGGCAGGATCCTAGCTGCTCACTGACCCCTAGCCTGACCCCTTCTTTGAGATCCTAGTGCTGGGGAAGCACTGTCTTTGCGAAAGCATATGGGACAGTCTTCCCCTTGCCAGACCCAATACATCAGTATATACTCACCATGGTAGTCTGCAAAAACCGGGGAACACTCCCTCAGGGCAGACACTGGGCCCTGTAAGCCCTGGCACAGGGGCAGGTGGGAAGTGTGAGGCGGGTATTCTCTCAGAGTACCAACCCCCCCGGGCCCTGGCAAAGGGACAGACTGGGAATGCACAGGGGCTGCCCCAGCTTGGTCTGAGAAGACATAGTAGCAGCAAGGCTTTGAGATCTGGCATGGAGGGCCTGTGGCCCTACCGCCTCCTCAAGTCTGGTTGTGAGCAATCAGGTCTCTGCCCTCTTGCTCTCAGGGCCTTTGCTGCCCTTTACTCCTAGCTCCCAGCTTCTCTCCTGAGCCCAGCAGAAAGCCCCAGCTAGACACAGCTGAGACAGGCTGCCCCTCAGGGCAAGCTGGGAGGGATGGATCTAAACCCAGCCGGCATGCAAGGAGCCTGGCAAGGGAAGTGCCAGTGGGTTGGCTGCTTTCTGGGGGCAGGGCCTGTGCTGGGGCACACAGACAGCTCTGCCATTGAGAGCAATGGCACAGTGCTTCAGGGACTATCCCTTGGAGGTGGTGGCTGCATCCTAAAGCCCCTCCTGCAGAGCATCGGCCGCCTTCCCGGATCCTGCCTGGCACCCTGGAAACAGAGCTCAGATCTCAGCCCAGCAGTGCCCCTGGCTGTCTCATGGGTTCCTGTAGCCACTCTTTG
>NW_005841950.1:1054651-1056088 GCF_000455745.1 Alligator sinensis | reverse complement strand
GTTTCTTTTAGCCACTCTTCCCTCAGAAAACCTGCGAGCAGGCAGAGGCTGAGAACAGGCCAGCTCCTTTGCAGCCAGAACCAGGACTCCTGAAGGTCCCACATGCCCTCAAGTTCCCAGAACCAGACTGGTTTCCCACTCCACCAGCGATGAAATCACCCCTCCCAACATGCTGGTGCTATTTCTGTGGATCACACTATAACTCCATCCCATCGCCATCTCTGTAGCTGCTGTTAGCAAGAGCCCTGTGCCACCAGGACTGTGCTGATGCAGCGTCGCCGGCATGCAGGCAGCTTCTGAAGGCTGACAGCCAGTGTTATTTCAGCTCCAAATGAACTGTACGTCCCTGGAGAAGGCCGAGCCCCAGACTGATGGAAGATGCAGGGGGAGAGAAAAAAGATTTTCAGCTTCAGAGAGAGAGAGAGATTGTGGAAGGCATGGAGGCTGCATCTGTGTAGTCAGCTGCACGCCGCCACAAGAGAACGTGGGGCACGAGACATGGAGATGGGTCCTTGCACTCCATGAAGGTGGCATTTCCTTGGGGCCTGGTGTTAGCCAAGCAAAGGGAGGTTGTGAAATTGTAGCAGAATCAGAATGGAGTCTTTGAGGGCCTAGCAAAGCACAGTCTGCTCCACTTCACAAAGAGAAGGTGAAGAGGTGACTTGATTGAGGTCTATAAATACCCATACAGGGAGGAGGCATCTGGCAGCAGAGGACTCTGTAATCTAGCAGACAAAGGCCCAACAAGATCTGACGGCTGGGAGCTGAAATGAGACCAGTTCAGATGGAAACCAGGCACACGATTTTATCCGGGAAAGAGATTAACTACTTGGACATGGACAGGGGGCAAGGGCTGGAGAGGGGTTCTCTGTTACGTGGAGCCCTGGCATCACAGCTATATAATCTCTGTCCAGAGGCTGCTGACCTGTCTGTAAATTGGGGCATCTCTTGTCTGTCCAGACTGGAGGATTACAGGGAGCCTTTTTGGCCTTGATTTCCTTGACCCTATGAATGTTTAGAATTTCTCTGTCTTCAGTTTCTTGAGCTTGGAGCCAGGCAGGGAGATCTTGAGATGCATGAGAAAGCAGAAGCCCAGCTTATTCCAACCCACTGGTGTGTAACATCTAGGACCAGCAGGCCGGAAAATGTAGGTTTAAAAACTGCATGGTAGAAGCAGAGAGAAATACCTGAAGCTTCCCCAGCTTACAGATACAAACCTACATGAAACACCAGGGCTGCAGACTCAAGTACTAGAGTGCTGGGGAATGCCCCTTCAGCCTTAATTCAGCCATTTGAGCTTGTGCATTGTGATGCAGTCTCTAATTACATGGTTGCATACTACTTTTCCCAGGGGACCCTGCCTCATTCACTGCAGGATGCCTGCTGAATGAACAGCTGTTCAATACTCTCTCTTCTCCGGGTGGTTCAATGTGTGGC
>NW_005841950.1:1046577-1054628 GCF_000455745.1 Alligator sinensis | reverse complement strand
GGTTTCAATGTGGGGCCCCCCCCCCCCCCCCCATTTCCTGCACGCCATGAGAACAGACTTATTAATTTTCCTCATAGGTTATTTTCCTATCTGAGAACTTCACAGACAGTAATTAATCTCCACAGCACCCCGGGGAGGCAAGGAGATGCTGTTATTCCCATTTTACAGAGGGGGAAACATAAGGTCAAAAGGACATGCTAATTCTGGGGGCCTCACTTGAGATGCTTGGGAGATGATTTTTCAGGCTGCTTAGCATCACAAAGGACTTCATACCCTGTAAGCCCAGCTCCCATTGACTCCTATTACAGGTTACAGTGCTCATGTCAGGACCCCAGAATTAAGCAGCACACAATGAGTGACCACCTGTGTAAAGTTTGGCTACAGGGATTTGCCCATTATCACACAGGAACTCTGGGCCAGAGGCATGGAGAGAGTTCATGTCTCCAGGTCATATGTGAACTGCCTTTACCATGAGACCGTCATTTCTTTTCCTACCATACCATGTCCAGCAAATGAGGCAGGGAACTCCTAGGCCAGGTGTGTTAAATATTTGGCCCATGGAGCTACATCATCCAGTATGTGGGGCTCCTCGAGGGGCTGGTAATTCAGGGGTAGGGTGAACGGGGACAGGGCCTGTCACCAAATCCCAGTATACAGAGTCCCACTGGGGATGCATGTTGGTAGCAATGGGGAGAGTGACAACTGTGTTAACTTCCATGGCTATTTGAGACTGTTCACCCCACTACTGCTCACCCCATTGGCAGAGGTAGGTCCAGATCCAATCTATGAGAAGCCCCCATGTTCAAGACTCAGCCTGGGGTGGCAAAGAGGTAACACTGGGTGAGTTTGACACCCCTGCCATAGATGACAGTCTTTCTCACAGTACAGTGTGAGCCTTGATGAGACAAGGGTTCTGTGGGGAAAATTGTATGTGCCCATGTAATTAACACCTGCATCAAATGCACTTCCACAAGGGAGCTAAATGTCATCTCCTGACTTCTGGGCAATCTACTTTATAGCTTTAATAAAGTTATTTTAGACAGAGAGAGAGAGAGAGAGAGAGTGTACAGCATGATGCCGACACACAAGTGGGTCTTTCAGCAGGACTGGAAACTAGTTTAGATCCATTGTGCAGACTTCTGCCACTTGAGCTCATGCAGTAACTGATAGCAGGAGCAGATTGTCATCCTCCATGTGGATCAACACTCTCCTGACACATTGCCAGTGGGTGACATGGCTCCTTGCTGACAGCGGACGAATGGTGGGAGTCAGCAGTCTTCGAATCCATGCCAGGCTTTGGAGAGAAGCGTGCTCTGGAGGGCCCAGACTTCTGCCATATCTACTCCATCCTGTCCTTTCCCACCCCTGCCTCCATGTCCTAATCCAGTCTTCATTGCCTATCTAGTCCCAGTCTCTGATCTTCAGGCTTCTCATCCCAGTCTCATCACCTGCCTCCCTAGGCTCTTTCTCAGGGATGCCATCTGAATCTCTCCCCCCTCCCCCCCTGACACCTGGTCCCAGTGTCCTTGCCTAGATAAACCCAGTCTTTCCCTCACATCTGATTTTACTTCTTCCCTTGCCCTGGTCTCCAGTGGGTTCATCCCCAGCCTCTTCCTCCCACTGACTCCTAGTCCTAATCTCTCCCTGGATTTATCCTATACCAGACTTCTCCCCTCTCTTCCCTGGGTCCTTGTCTAAGGCTCTTTGTCCATCCTGTTCCAGTTATTCCCCTGCACCCTGAGTCCCCCTCCCTCTTACCATCCTCTGTTCCCTATCCTAGCTGTTCCCTTTCTCCAACTTCTTAGCCAGCCAATCTCAATCTTTTGCCCTCCCTTCTAAATCTATGTCTGATATCGATAGTAGGGTTAGAATGATGTTATAGCCATGATGGTCCAGGAATGATGTGAGGCAAAAAAAGAGATAAAACTAAGAGCTGGCATTTTCCAAGGGGTGCCTGAAGTCTAACCAGGGCTGCCTTGAGTCTGAAAAGGATGAGAACAACTGGCTTATACATGAACGACACATGATCCCGGCGGCTGGCGGGGGCAGCGGAAGCACGGCAGCAGTCAGCGGGGAGCTCCTGCAAACACCGCTGGCACTGTTGTTAATAAGATCATCAACATCTTTTTAACATTGCAAAGCAACATATTTTCCCCTCCCCTCGTTCTCCAAAAAGGTTGAACTGTTTTGGCTGAAATTTTCACCAAAAAAAAAAAAATCAGCCTGGGACAGACACCTGGCATTAACCCCAAAGGTTAATTCACATGTTGAGAAATGTTTTAAGATAGGGCTTACAGTTCAATATGGTTGTGCTCTGTCAATCCCAGTGCACATATGGGTCCCCACATCACAAATGCACACCCATACACATGTGCACACACATGTACATGTACATAAAATTATATTGTCATATGCTCATGTACACATATATGCATGTCTACACTCAGACTCCCTGAAGGGAGGAGGAGCCAAGCCAGGTGGCTTGCATGCTTTGAGGAAAGGACAGTGAATCTTGGTTGGAGGCTGAGAGAGGCATATGACATGGGGCAAGGGTCTGGATGAGTCTGGTTGGCAATTGGAAATGAAGGCACAGGAAGGGAGGAGGTATTATGTAAAGGGGATCTCATAACTTGTGGGGGGGCAGCCTTTTTGGCTGGGGTACCACAGGTTAGCATCCCCCCCAGTGCCACTTTGATCCTTTTCCTTTGCTCAGTTTGCTGCTCTGCTTTCTGTTCCCTTCCCTGTGCTCTCTCCCTGGTCCAATGCTTTGTGCTCCTTTCACCCCACCCTACCTGCTACTGTGCTGCCCTATCCCATCCCCAATCTGCCACATGCTGAAGCTGTCCTTGACACTTGTGGCACCCGACTTTGCCACTGGGGCAGGCTCCCTCTGTGATCAGTGTGTGCAGTACCCAGCCCAGCAGCACCCCCAGCTGGCCTCAGGGCATTACTAGCACACAAAAAATGAATGGTCATAGCAGCAGAGCAGGCTTCAGGCCCATCTTATACAGGGGTGGGGCCCTGGGACCCACTTGATGGCATCAGTGTTGGTCTGTCTCATTGCAGCATTTTTCATTGCCAGTAAAATATGAACACAAAGGGAGCAGGGAAAGCATGGCCCTGCCAGCCTCCATTCAAAGGACATGGGGAGCGTGTGACCCCACAACTCCCCCGTGTACAGGAAACAGGGAGAATGCAGCCCCATGGCCCCTGTGCAAAGGGAGAGTGAGACCCACAGGCTCTTTGGCCCCTATGCTTATCTGACAGCATCTGCAGCTGGATTTCAGTCAGACAGAGCTCTGTGCGCTGATGGATATTTGCCACTGCTGTTGTGAGCCCTGGGGACTGTCAGTGAACAAACATGGCTCAGCACTTCTAAGTGAATAAGCGCAAGAATTAACATCTAAGACCCACTCCAGGCACCCAGAGGTATTAGTGCTGCCACATTTAAACAAGCTGTACTCCTTCCTGCTCAGAGATAAGCCATGACAGTGCAGCCTGACACAGGGACGTAGGACCTATTTTTGACACACATGGCATGGTGTGTCCTGGCCCAGAGATCACTTTTGATGGTGTGGATGCTTCAAGGATCTGATACCAAGGCTCTGGAGGGCCTGCAGTGTGGCTATCTCCCTGTGGTTTGAGAGAAGACAGTGGCTGGACTGTGGAAGCAGGACACTGATTGAAGCCCAGTTAATTGTCAAATGTAGCATCAACTCTGAGGCTGCAGTCATGTGTGTGGAACATGCTAGATTAGCTACACAGATCACAAAGCAGCTGTGTCCACACATGCTAACACTGGCTCAGCCAGCTGGGTACCAGAATTGCCCCAGCCAGCAATGTGTTGAGCCTTAACTCAGGACCCTGGATGGATCTGAGATGCCAGCATTGGGATGGTAGCTGGGGGACATGCTGTGGTACCGTGCAAGGGCATTGCTCATCAGCATGATCCTGACCAAAGAGGAGCAAAATGGTGCTCAGGAAACCGCACCTTGACAATGCAGCCCAGGTGACTTACCAGGTCTTGTCCCGTGAAGTCACCTCCATGCACGGCAAAGAGCAAGGCTGGTGATAAACGTCTGCTCACAAATTCATTGGAGATGGCAGGACAAAAGCAGTTGACAGGGCCAGTCAAAGCTTTCAGAGGAAGCCTGTGTGGTCTCTTGCCTGGAACTGAGCTTTTTCTTCAACAGCAGGATGACAATCCCATTTTCTAGCTGCCTTTCTCTAGGAGTTGTTCTTTGAGTCAGGTCATTCCTGCAGCCCCTCACCCTTGCCTCTCTGCACCTTGGTACACCAGCTTTAGCACTGGCTTGGAGGGGGCAGTATGGGGAGGAAGATGCTAGTCACTGCTTCTGACAACAACTAGGTATAAACATGAGCAAGCTACTTAATTCCTGTGACCCTCTGCTTGCTACTCTGTATGATGGGAAGGTGTTTTCTTGCCCTGTCATGAGAATAGGCTTGTTAATCCTGCCCCAACCCTTTGAACTGGCAACAAGACATGCAGAGGCTGTGCATCCAGATGTGTGTGTAACTCCTGGAACACACTCCCAAGGGAGGTGGTGGAGTCTCCAATCCAGCTTGGATGCCTCTCTGGATGATGCTTTGGCAGACACAAAGCCAAGTTCTTGAGCTCAGTATGGGGTAGTGGAGGTGGGGGGGGTAGTTTTATGGCTTGTGCTTTGCAGGAGGTTGATCTCATGTTCTCTTCTGGGCTTAAATTTGGTATTTTAGCCTGGGGTTTGCTGCAAGCAGTTACTTACACAGTTTCCTCTGCAGATCCAACTGGCATCTCCTCTGCTGCACACTCTCTCACAAACGCCACAAGAGATGGGCTACCCCCAACACAAATGGGAAAGGATAATCTGCAGTATGTCAGGCCCTCAAGCCTACAGCCTGCTCCCTGCAAAACTGCAGAAGCACGCCAGGCTCCACAAGCCTTGATGCTTTTGCTTCTAGCTCTCCTTGGCCAAAGCCAGCTTGGGTTCAGGCTGCCATTAGCCCTGAGATGCTTCTCAGGCCTGAGGCAGCAAACGGATGTGAGGCAGAAGCAGCTCACCCACACAGTCACCAGGAAGGGGATTACAGAACTGGAGGGGCACTATGGAGAGATGGAAATCCCTCTCACCCTGGGCTGGGGAGCCATGTTTGGATCTGGATGGTCCTGAGCTCCAACCCACTCCTGCTTTTTCCTAGGCTGCCATAGGCCAACCCATTTGTTTTTGCTCAGCCTTACAGGATATCGGTCATGTCTGTCTCTCTAATAGAGACCTCTGGGGTCTGTCGGCTCCCCCCTGGGGACAGAGATAGATGGCTGCCCAAGCAAGGGAGCATGCCGCTGGGAGGCTGGGAGTGGGGCCAGAGCAGCAAGGGAGCCACGAGGTGATTAATTGAGCTTGTCTTCAAGCCAGCCCGAAGATTTATGGTGCTGCCGCAGCGTGGCAGTGTTTTGGGGCCTCTGCATTCCCTCTACTTGGCTAGCATCTTGCTCCCCTGCTGAGGGCACTTTTAAAAACCACGTCAAAAGCAAACTACAGTGCTTAAAAGTCTCAGGGAGAAACAGACAAGTGGTGAAGCCAAGGGAGAGGGAACACAGGGGCCTGCGCAGTGACTCTGCGGTAGAGGCAATGGGACAAGGTCAAGCTGGGAATGCTCATTTCCTGGATCCTAGCAGAGCCCCTGGGACAGAACACATCACTTTCTGGGCAGATGATGGAACAAGAAGCAATGGTCTCAAGTTGCAGCAAGGGAAGATGAGGTTGGGTATTAGGAAAAACTTTCTCACTAGGAGGGTGGTGAAGCACTGGAACAGCTTAGGTTGGTGGAATCTCTATCTCTGGAGGTTTTTAAGGCCCAGCTTGCCAAAGCCCTGGCTGGGATGGTCTAGTTAGAGATGGTCCTGCCTTGAGCAGGGGGTTGGACTAGACCTCCTGAAGTCCCTTCCAACCCTAACTTTCTGTGCTTCTATGACGTCCCTTTGGAAATCTGTATTAGCACTTGGGCTACCAGCCCTCCTGGCCTGAGGTGAGGTGAGGCAGTGTGCAACCCAAGAGAGCCACCAAGCACAGCACCCCCCGCCCCCATACTCATGTGGAACCCAGGCACTGGTCTGCTTGCTGGCTGCTCTGGGCAATTACAGGGACGGGGGCACAGCAACTCCTTGCTGTTCATGTGTATAAAAGCCCTTGGACAACCGTGTCCTGCCCCTCTCTGGTTCCTTACTACAAAATGTCAATAGGAACTACTTTCCCTGCCAGGTGTTTGCTCCATCGGACTGGGGAGCAGCAGCCCATCTGATATTGAGCTGTGCTGTGGCCTCGTCCCTGGGCTCTGTTAATGCTGCGGCTCCAGCCAGGTGTCTGTCAGGTCCCCTGGCTTCCCCCACCTCATCTCCAAGCCGCAGCACATCCCACCAGCCGGGTGGCAGGCGCTTATCTCCATGTCTGCCTTCCTCCTGTTCTTTCATTTCCACTGTTTGCCTATTTTCCCCTTATCACCACAGTGTTTATCTCGCCTACCCGTTCCAATAACAGAAATTGTTATGCTGCCAGCTTCCCGTTCCAGAGACACCTTCGGAGCAGCTCACGTGCTTGCACCGCTGCCCTGGGTGCCTGCTGGGCCATTGTGGGGCTGGCGCAAAGCCCACGGCTGCTCAGGACTGTATAAGGCCTGAGTAACAAAAGGAGCTGAGAACCCTTCTCTCTGGCTACGTGGCAGAGCTGCTCAGGGGCTGGCAGCACACCTTCTCTCGGGCTGCCCCAGTCCTTTGTGCTGTCAGCTGGGTGCTGTGTCACAGGTGGCAGATTACTGCCGTGGGATGGCAGCACATAGGACCCCGCAACAGAGCTGTTCCTGGGATTACAGTGGGAATGAGATCTCACACATTAACCCTTTCCTGAGTCACCCGGAGGTGTCCCAGCTAGTAAGGAACCCAGGAACAGCAGGAAGGTGGAGGGATCTTCCCTGTGCCTTCCCAAGAGGCACAGTCTGCTATTGCTGACCCCCTGCATAGCAGCATGGGGGAAAAAAAAAGGGGCGGGGAGAGGGTTGCCACAGGGTCACATGCCAGCTAACAGCATGTTTCCCTATGGGGTCACTGACTCACTCTCCCCCATAGATCCCCAGGTAACAGTGGGCAAGGCCTTTCCTCACTGCATTGGGAACAGGAAACAGGTCCCAGGCCTCAGCAGTCTGGCCCGGCAGGCAGGTACTGTTTCAAGGCCCCAGCTGCAGCCCCAGTCTCCTCAGGTGTCCTGCTCAGGTACTGCCCGGGGTCTTGCTGAGATCTCACTCCCAGACATGCCCTTGAGTAGGCAGCAAGGGGTCCCCCAGCACAGCCAGGGAGATAAATGCCCTCAGAGCACCTGCTCATTGCAGAGCCCCGAGAAAGGAGGGGAAGGGAGTTCTGGTGCCACGGGGCTGATGCTCAGGGAAGTGGAGATGCCTGAAGGCAGGAAAGAAAGACATATGGGGGTGCCAAGGCCTAGAGCACCAGGACCTGTAAGGGGATAAGGGAAAGGCTGAGGGTTTTGATAACTAGGGGATGGGGAGAGCTGGGACAGTCTTACTTGGTCCCTACAGTGTGGCACAGTGGAAAAAACCCAGCCCAGAACCTGGTGACTGTGGGAGGTGGAGTGAGGGAAGCTGGAGTCAAGCTCAAGACAGGCCAGCCAGCATCTCCCAGCTGCACGTGCTACCTACTACTACAGTGACACTGGTGGTGGCCCAAGTCCCTTGTGTGCAGCAGTAGTGGGCAGACCCCCTATCCTGCAGGCCCAGCGCTCAGGCCTGTCACAGTCAGCTGAGCAGCTGCAAGTATCCAGCACTGTGCGATAGCACTTCCACTCACTAAGCAGAAGACAGCCATGGGTCCTAAGGGGATGCAGCCACAGGGGAGCAGTGCTTGGCCTGGTTGCTGTGAAATCACAGTTAATTAACAACTGCCAGCCGCAGCTTCATAGTTTCATAGTTTCATAGTAGCTAGGGTCAGGAGGGACCTGAACAGATCATCTAGCCTGACCCCCTGCCACAGGCAGGGATGAATGCTG
>NW_005841950.1:1030506-1045691 GCF_000455745.1 Alligator sinensis | reverse complement strand
GTTACCGCCGGGCGCGCCATGGTGAATAAATACTCACCAATTCCCTTCTGTGCCCCCGTGATGAACTTATAGGGCTTATAGAGTTCTTATAGGGCTTATAGAGCTTATAGGGAACTTATAGAGTTCCCTTCTTGAAAGCCTCTGTGCTTTCAAGAAGGGAACTCCCCAGGCTGTATGTATGCTGTGGATTCCTTCTCCCAAGGTGCAGCACCCTGCAGTTGTCTACGTTGAACCCCATCCTATTCTCGTCTGCCCACTTTTATACATTCACTCATATGGCCAAGCAAGTCCTGAAATTTCAGTTACAGAAAATCCCAACTAGGGGATAATAAATGATGGAAGAGGAGGACAACCCTTCCATCTTTTAGCACAGAGGTGGGCAATTATTTCAGCTAGAGGGCCACTTAACGAGTTTTGGTGAGGTGTTGAGGGCTGCACACAAAATCTTTTAGAAGGTATCATTTTAACAAATTATAGATAAAAAAATCATATATTAAAAACCAAACATCACTATAACATATTTTAATTTTATTTTAAAAAGTAATTTTTGTCCTGATTTGTTTTTGGTTTTTTTGAGTAGCATACATAGAGGTGATTGCATAATAGCTCAAAAGGAAACAGCCGGGCCAAGGCCTCTGTGATGCCCCCTGCCAGCTCCCACAACACCCTTGGGTGGAGGGCATCTGGACCGGCAGATTTAAAAATGTCTAGCCCTTCCAGAAGATCCTGAACTACATCTGCGCTGACTGAAGGCTTGATAGAGCTATCCCCAAGATTGTCCCTACCTCTGGTAGGTGGGATATCCCAGTCCCTGTTCAAGAAAACAGAGACAAAGAAACTGTTAAAAATATCAGCTTTCTTGTCTGGCATGGTCACAAGATTACCATTTGCGTCTTGCAGGGGGCCTCATTGCCTGGTGCCCTCTTCCTGCTCCCAATGTACTTGAAAAAGGACTTTTTGTTGTACTTAATCCTGGACGCTAGCCTGAGTTCCATCTCTGCCTTGGCCTTCCTAATAGCCCTCCTCACTCCTGGGCAGAGGAGGAGTACTCCTCTTTGGTGATAGCTCCTCCCTTCCGCTGATTGTACGCCCCCTTTTAGTCCTCAGGCATTGCTGAATGCCCTTGCTGAGCCAAGGGGGTTTCTGAGCACTCTTACCCCTCTTGCTTCTCTCAGGGACTGTTATCCTTTGGGCCTGGAGGATTGCCCCCTTAAGGTACAACCATCCCTCATGGATTCCCATCTCCTCTACTTTCTGGGCCTTTAGTGCCTCCCCCACTAGTCTCCTAAGCTCATTGAAGTTGGCCCTTCTGAAGTCAAGGGCTTTAGCCTTGGTGTGAGCCCTAGATGCCCTGTGTTGGATGATGAAATCCAGCAGGTGATGATCACTATTGTCCAGGTGGTCAAGGACCTGCAGTCCCCTCACCAGGTCATCCCCCGTGGCCAGGACCAGCTATGAAGCCAAGGCTTGTGTTTCCTCCCTAAGGAACAGCTAAGAGGGCGACCGAGGGGTTACTGGTGTCACAAAATAGATAGCCTTGCTCTGATCTGCCCTGGGTCCCAGCTCTGCCTGGGCTAACACCCTTAGCTGCACTGGCATGGGGAGGAGCGCAGAACAGAGGGATGGGGAAGTTCTTGTTCCTGCTCCGTGGATGTGCTTTGGCCCCAACAGCGTCACTGAGCATTGTTTGGTCCAGACAAGAGTGGTTTTCTCCAGGTCTCATGCCTTTAGGGAACAGTACTGCTAGGCTCAGTGTCCAGGGGATTAGCACCTTGTATTACACATCAGATGGCATGCAGGGCACAGGAAGCTTCAGGTTTCCTCCACATGCCTGGCCAACATGTTTCTTGTGGCCTACGTCATTAACTTGATGCAGCCAGCCTCCCAAGGCACCAGGCCTCATGGTTCAGATCAGCACAGACAGTGAATGCTTGTGTGGATAGGGAGCTTAATGGGTTTTAATTAAGATAATCTTGCCATCAGCAACTGAACTCAGACCAAGGCTTCTACATCCCCTTGATCATCAGGCACCAGAAGTGACCTCGTGCCTCAGGACAGATCTGAGTCAGAGCCCTCACAGCGAAAGGCTCCAGATCCTGTCCCCTCCACAGCAAAACCCTCCTGCCTCAGTGGGATACCTATGTGACCTGACAGCGCCACTAAGGTAGCTGAAGTCATCAACAGGTCACTCTTATTGTCAGGCCTGGGAATCCTAGAAATGATTCCTCTACAAGTCCCTGCTCCTCAAGGACATCACAGAGCTCTCCCGTCTGACAGAACTGGTTTGGTACCTATATTTCCAGTGATTCAAGGGGTGGGGTGGATAGGCCAATCTGCCCGTCCCTAAAGCCCAAGCTAATTAGCCCAACCATAGCGTTGCCTGGACATTGCTATACTGCTTCTGGTATGAGAAGAAGCCTGCACAAAACAGTGCAGCATACTTGAGGGCATCACTGCCTGGCACAGGAAGTTTACCAGGGATTTAGTCACCTCTGTCAGTAGATCATCCCTCAAATTAAATAGGCCCTAAGTAGGAACACAGAGCATTGGCTTGCTCCAATCCATCTTCATTGCTGTCCATGTGAGCTGAGTCAGGCCAGCACTGAGTACCTGTTAAAAGTCCTGCCTTAATTAAATGAATCTGCTGATTGGATGTTTATTTGGTTGCATTGCTCACACAGTTAGCTAGGTACCAGCTGCCTCCTGGTAATGAAGGAGCCTCCCCTTTCCCCCCCAATAAGCTATCTTGCTGCTCCTCCAAGGCTGGGCAGGATGGGAGGTGGGAGAGGAGATGATGGGTTCCTGGCTGGATGATTTCTAGTAACAGTGAAATCAGCAGCAAGATGAAAAGTAATAAGGTAATCAGTCAAAGTGACGGGCCCATCTCCGAAGCCGAGAGCCACATGACGCTGGATGCATTAGCTTGATGACACCCACTAGTGATGTGCGGCTGAAACATCAAACCAGCCAAGGAGCTACATGTCTTCACTGCGTGGGTTTAGTGGCTGAGCATAACAAGGTTAAATGTTCTGCTTGATAGCATTTCTCTGTCTGCCTGGAGTAGAGATTGCAGGATCTGCAAAGGCACAAAGGCAGCAGAGGGGCAGTGGGAGTGAGAGCCCAGGTCCTGGGTGACAGCTGGTGGGAAGATTCCTGTGGCTGGACAGCTGGGGATGATAGAGAGTGCAAGGATAGGTAGGGAATGTCTCTGTCTTTCTTGGGGTTGTGCCATGCCTGGTGCTGAAGCTCTGACCCTCTCTGGACCCTTTGGGGACAGAAGTGTGTAAGGATTCACAATAACCAGAAGGGAAAAGAAAAGAAAGTGGTAAGAAACACATTGACTTAATTTTCAGAGAGGTTAGAAGCCAAAGAATGCATCCAAATCATGTGTGCATCTGCCCCACTAGGGCAGCACAGCCATAGCCTGGCCCCCACCCGCTCCTGCCTCTGCTCATGGCTGAATGGAAAACACGAGGGAGAGGAATCTAAAAAATACCATTTTCATCTACATTTCCTCCAGTTTTAATTTTTCTTTTTTTAGATCTTCCACAAAAAGCTCAGCCTGGAAATGTTTGGATTTTCAAAAATTAAAGTCAGTTAATATGCTGGGTATCTGTTTTGGGGGGCTGAGGAGGGGTTTAAAAAAAAACAAACCCAGAGATTCTCAAAAATGACAGGTTTCAGCAAAAACGTTCATGGTTTACCCTCCCCTCCCCGCAAAAGAGACTCTCTAAATGACTTTATATCATCTGCATCAATTTTCTTCCATGCAGCTTGCCTTCCTTTCCAGATCACTAACAAATACATTCAACCTCACGTGGCCCAGCCTGGAGCCTTCTGTTTCCCCTGCAGATCTACACTACCATGTCATGTTAACCATTACAGTACACTCTTCATTTTGCTGCTTAGGTAAGTTGGATCGAAGGCAAAATCTGCCCCATGACCTCTGAGGATCCCTGACAGAGATGTTGCCCAGGCTCTATGAATGTAATGAAGCAAATGCTCTCACATAGGTCTCTTTCATCCACTGTCATAAGGTGTATCAGGACCCTTGAAGAGGGAACAGAAAGCCTTATTGAAGAAGCCCAGCTTTAGGTAATGAGGGAACATCCCACTAGGAGCTTTAAATCCCAAAAGAGAGAGCAAAGGGAGGTAAATTGGGTGAAGGAGCAATTGGCAGGAAGGAGGCAAATGGGAACCCAAATAAGTTTGCTATCACTGATCAGGAAGGGGTTATGTTACTGTACTAAGCCAAAGCAAAAGAGGCCCCTTGTACAGCCCGGAGAAGGCCTAAAGGCTTCTGTTTGCTGGCTTATTTGACTGGTACAATGGGCTGTTTTCTGTATTTAAAGGAGTGGCTGAGGGAGCAAAAGCAGTGCGGAAGGTGGCAAGCTCACTACCCGCTTACATGGTGATGTGCCTGGAATTAGGTGAAGTGTACTGATGTGCACTATTTTGCCAGCCAAAAGCAGTCTGTATAATGAAATGTTTTCTTTTTTTCCCCCACTACAAAATGATGCCAACCTCATTTACACTTGTCATGATGTTTTCTTAATGCTTGAAGCAATTTATATTCAGAACGGTTATTGGAGCAGTCACTGAACAATGTATATATGGTTTGGTTTTTCATAATTGTGATTTTAAAAAATACCCTCATGAATAGTTTAAAAATAAACACTGGGCTCACATCAAATTCTGCAAAAGGAAACAGCTTTGCAATGCTCAACTGGTGCTCATTTTTTCCCCCTTCCTTCAGCTGCTCAAGGTACATCAGGTTATGGTCAGTGAGGGCATCTGTTATAGTCGTCCAAAGTCTTCCATTGTAGGAGTGGACTTCAAGGGGAATTCTCTCATTTTACCAGCAGTTGGTCACTTCGAGACTGTTTGAGCCTGAGACTGGTGGGTTTTTTTCTAGCTCCTTGTCTTTGCCAAGGCCTGTTTTTATGATCCAGGTTACATATCTTCCACAGCATCCAAACCAGCTAGAGTCTCTATACCATCCATATCCTGCTCACTTGCCCCTGAAAATCCAAGGGAGCCTCAGATTCTCTTCCAGGTTCCCTGATGTGCAGGACAGTCTGCATGGCTTCAGCTCTCTACTGCTCCTGATTTCCTTGCCTTATCTGGTGCTAGTGTCCAGCACTTCCATTTTCCTCATGCATCTTTGGCCAAGGAGCCCTTTGCCCTTTCTCCTCCTGCTCCCTGGCTTATTCAGGCATTTGTGCAGGGATGGGGCAAGATGCACCTCTCCTGGGTTCATGCCATGCCCTGTGCCAACAATGTACTTGAACCTAGAGAATCACAGCCAGGGGATCAGGAACGGACAAGGTCAGAAAACAAGTGTCCCAACCAGAGTCAGATCAGCAGCAGGCGGGTCAGGAGGTCATGGTCTATGAAGGGCCATGACGTAGGTAGGAACCAGGACCAGGGAACATAAGACTAGGATCTAACAAACAGGACCTAGGACGCTAACAGGCAAAAACCAGGAACAAGGCATTACAAGCCTAAGGCTAGACAAAGACACAGCACTTTGTTAGGCAGCCTGGTGGGTACTGATAGGGCTGGTCTTGATAAGCAGGCAGCTGTACCCCTGCAGGCTACTGGGGTCAGCTGTAGGCAGTTAGGCCACTGGCAGCCAGGCCCCGTTTGGGAACCAGGGACAGCTGGGGGCAGTTTAGCCTGCCTGTTTTTCTGGCTCCTGATGCCAGCATTGAGTTGTGCAGAAGAAGAAGTATTTTAATGCCTTTGTTTTTGACCTTAGCCCTTTCATCAGACCTCCTGGAATATTTTCACTCTCTCCCCCCAAACGGTCACTAGTGCCGAGTTGTCCAACTTCTTGTGCCACTTCCTGCGTGTCCCTTGGATCTTAAATAAGGAGTCCCTTTCTTGTGATGAGTCCTAGGACTATCTGTTGGAAATAGCAATCACTCAAGGAGCTTAATGCCCTGGTCTTCTCTGTTTCCTTAGTCCTCAGGTTTAGATTAGGGGAGGCATGAGGTTAGGATTAGTTTAGAGCCTATTTTTAGAGTTCAGTTGTGAATGGTGGGTTTTAACCTAATGAAGATTAAACTATGATGAAAAAAATGGGCCAGTGTTCCCAGTTTGATTACCTCAGCTTTGCAGATTTAACCCAAACTGTTTTGTCTTTAATTTCTGCAAATTAACCTTCAATTCAAGCCATTTCACTTGCCCTTGGACCTGTTGGCTTTACTATGTGAATGAGCTGTTCCCATATGAAGTACTGGGAAGGAAGAAAGGAAGGAAACACCTCAGAGATCTTGGAGTTTGTTCACTGAGTCCTTTTCTATGAAAATGCCAACTTTTGAGAATGTATTAGCATTGTAAAATAGTGCCGTGCTTGTAATGGCCTAACTTGGTCACTAGAGGGACGTCCTAAAATGAGTAATAAACATAACCAGAGGCAAGGGGGTGGGACGGTGGGGCATTGTGATCTCCTTTATTGGACCCAGGGAATGGTTGGGAGAGATGTTGGAGAAGCTTTTGAGAAAAAAGTTCCTTTCTTCAGATCTTTGTACCTGAAAGCTTGTCTGTCATCTCTCCTAAGTGTCCTGTTGATCTAATAAAAAATATCACAAGAAACTCCTTGTCCCATACATTGCCTGGACCATCATGACTACAATAATAGTCCAACCCTGCTCATAAAAAATAACAAATTCCTGTCCACCCCAAAAGGTTCACCTTGGCCCCCAGAGGCTGCCTCCTACCTATACATTTCTATGGAGTAGCTAATAGGGGTAGCTAAAGGGAGGGTTAAAGCAGAGCTGGCAGTCCTATAGGATATGGCAGCGATTTTCAAGCAGGGTGCTGCAGCACCCTAGGATGCCTTGAAATGCATTCAAAGGCACTGTGGGGTGCATGCAATGTTAGCACCATGAGGTGTGCAAACATGATTCACAAGATAAATCCAGAGATAGGAATTCATGGTCCCCGCAGGTGCATGGGACCCATAGCCACAGGGTGAAGCTTGTGGCTCTGTCACAGTTGACATGCCAGGGAGACACATGCAGGATACCTGGATATCCAGCTGTGCCTGACCCTGCATGTGACAAGCCCCTGGCACTCTTCGCTGCCTGGGGACCTGCATTGGACCCCTCACCCCTGCCTGCTGGTTGGGCTGCCATACATGGTATACCCTCACTGTGGACGCTGTGGGGTCCCAGATCCCAGGATTCACTTGCCCTGAGATAGCTAAAACATCAGAGGCACACAAGTGACCTCACCCATGAGGGGCACCCATGAGGGGCACCCATTCGCCAGGTCACAATCCAAGGGCAGGGGACCTAAAGAGAGGCAGGCAGGGATGTTGGGGACTGGCTGAGGCCTGCTGGTTGCTTGGCATACAGGCTACCTTTTCAGTAGGCAACTGGCTCCGAGTCCAGAGGCTAGGAAGGAGTCTGGCAGGGCATGGGGTGGGACCTGGTGTAGGGTCAGTGGGAAGGGGCTTGTACTGTCTGCAGAGCCCTGACACAGGCAAGAGAGGAATCGCTGAACAGTGGTCACCACAAGTGGCACCAGCCACACCACCCAGTTAAGTGCCAGTCTGTGGCGCTTCCAACACCCCTGTAACAGCTCTGCAATGTCTACCAAATCCGACCCGTAGCCCCTGCTATCCTGCCTGGGCTCCTCCACGTGAAGGTGCTGTGCCTTCCTTGTGGAGGTGGGCCAAGTCAGAAGAGAAAGCCATGGGAGTTGGGCGGCTCCTGATACCTGGCTTGCCTGTTATCATGACAGAAGGGAGCCAGGTGAAGAGCCTGCAGGACTGCACTTCATGGAGCTGAATGCTGCAGCAGTAAGTCATGGCCAAGTGCTCAGATGGCCAGGCCCTACCAGCCAGGGGCTACCAGATACCCCAGCATGGGATGATCTCCTGCCATTTCTGTCTTCAGCTCCTCAGGAGGGCTTCCGAGCTGCACAGTGCTACTGATGCACCAGGGCCAAGGTCTCTGTCCAGATCTGTGTGGCCCTCCTTTACCACACAGACACGTGCTTCCCTCTGAGAGGGAGCGCTTCCATTGGCACCCATGGAACAACCCAGGATCTGCTGTCTCAGCATGTGCCCAGCACCTTCAAGGCAGGGCCTGGGGCAACTCCCCAGCTCCCTGCCATTTGTTGCAGGAGCTTCATTGTGCAGTAATTGCTTCTTTCTGGACCTGGTCCCAAAGGGAGCCTTGTCCTGAGGGATGGATGAAAACCAGGCTGTGCAGGTAGTTGGCACTACTAGGCACTGCTAGAGCCATCTGAAAAATGGACGTCCCATTTGGACAAAACCCTTCCACATTTCCCCTGAAAAAGAAGTGCGAGAGAACAGAGAGCGAGGGCTTCTGGGAGGCTTGTACAAATTGAAGGGTCATGTGTTGGGGAAGAATGGGGTATGGGGCAGCGATGGGCTGGGGTTGGGGTACGGGGAGCTGGGACATGAGGCAGGGAAGAGTGGGGGGGCTCAGGGATTTACAGCCCTTGTTTCTTCCCCAGCAGTGCCTGCCACCTCATCTCCCCAGATGCTGTGTGTGATGCAGCAGTGCCACGTGCTGTCGGGCTCCTGGCTGAAAGGGCCCAGATTGCCCTCCGTCAGGCCTGGGTCGCAGGGCGCAAGTGGAGGCAGGTGGCAACCCAGGACCCCACAGTACTGCTGCCCAAGCCGGGAGGCCCCCGGCCCCCTGGCATCCTCATGTTGGGGAGTAGGACCTTGCAGGTCTGCCTCTGGGTGCACCTAGATGTGCCTGCCCCTGGGCAGGGTGACAGCTCATGTCCCTCCTGGTAGGATCCTTAACTTCAGCGCCCCGCTTCCCTGCTCCAAGCAGGGCTGGATCTGGGAGGCTGGTGGAAAACAGCTGTGTGCCCCCCGAGGGCTGGAGGGGTTCGTTTGGGTCCCCTCACCAAGACTGAAATGCCGGTGTCCGGTGCCCAGGGGCGAGGAGCTCTCTGCATCATGTCAACAAAGGAAAAAAAAAGGCCTGGAGCGCACTAAAAGCTCAACCCCCTGCCGTGCCACCGCTTGCAAGGCGATGCCGTGACTCGGATTCGAACCGAGGTTGCTGCGGCCACAACGCAGAGTACTAACCACTATACGATCACGGCGAGCTACTGGGGCCATACGATTCACTTTCGCCGCCCGCCCTCTTCACTGCGACAGCGCTGACATCACTAAGAAGGGCAGACCGCAGCGTTGGTTCCTCCCCTCCTTGGTAGGTGCATCTCTTGCGCATGCGCCCCAAATAAAACGCTAGTCTCCGGTGTGCGCAGTGTTGACGGCTCGGAGCTGTGTGAGTTCCACGCATGCGCGCCGGATGGACTGCGGGGGTCCTATCGCGGCGCGTGGACCTGGCATGCCTGCAGGGCGACCCCCGAGCTCCTGAGCCAGGGAGCAGTGTAATGAGGGGGTCTCTGGTGAAAGGCTGGGTTAGGTGATTTGCTTACTACCCCGGACGAGCTCTGACGTGGAACCAGGACAGATCCCAAATCTGGACCCCAGTCCCAAGACACCCCTTGCCTGGCAGTCCTTTGTCTCCTGCCATAACATGCCATCACGGGGCTTCCAAAAAGGGTATGCTCCCTCGGGATGCCACCGTCCCACGGCCTCCGCAGCCCTGATTGTGTCTGCTGAGGCCCTCCCAGTACAGGAGGGGGATGGTCTCTGGTGTGGGGCTGCATCCGCCTGGGCAGTGGGTTTCGTTGCCAGGCCAAGGGGGGATCTGTTCCCTCACCATTTCTGGGTGTCAGGAGTCACCTGCCAGCCCCAAACCTCGTGAGGGGCTGCGAGTGCTACCGCTGTCAGCGAACGTTTAATTCCCTTGTCAGGTGTCCATGGTCCAGATTAGGCTTCTGAAAATTGAACCTTGTGAGAGACCCAGCTGTGAAAACTCATCCAAATGATCGTGGAGTTTCCATATGAATCGGCCCCTGCTCTGATTTTCAGGCTGATACGACTTCATGTGGAACTTTGGCCGCGTGAAATTCAATTTTAGATCAGACATTTAGCAGGATCTCTGGTCTGAAGAGGCCATGTCCTCTCTCTCGCTCACCCACTGTATCACAGGTAGTGTGCGTGGCTGTATCTACACCAAGGCCACGTAGAAAGTTTTGCTGCCAGCACTTCTGCTGTCCCAAAGCCACTGACATGGCTAAGGCACATGCACATCTGGCCGTTTTTGCCAGTGCTACACACTTCCTGTGTGAAGTTGTGTCAGCAGAAGCCATGTTGCAACGTGGGTAGGTGCCCTGGTCTTATACCTGTGGATGCTGCTGTGGAGCTGGGCAGCGCCTGCCCTGGCCTTGTGCCAGCTGCTGTGTGTCAGCTGAGGTCGTGTGTCAATTGGGAGGTAACTTCAGGGGATGGAAAGGCTGGGTTTTCTCAGCTGGCACCAAAAGACAAACTGTGTAGTGTGCATCAGGCCTTGGTCACAGTTTTCAAGGGAGAGCTGGCGTCTCAGGCTTCACTGCTGGAGATTTCAGAGACTGTGAAGACTGAGGGAAAATATGGTGTGATGCTTCATTGGAGCTGCAGAGCAGTGAGAGAACATGCTACTAGTTTATGCTTCTACACATGGAGTGGGAAGAGGACACCGAGGTGATACAGGAAAATCCTAACATTAGCATTTTACACTCCTTTTCAGTTTAGATGTCCCTCGCTCTCTGTCATGGGGCTGCCTCTCCTGTACTGGCCTCCCCAGCCTATGAGCTGTCTCCCAGATTCAGTGTTTGCAGCCCTCTTGTATGGTGCCATGTCTTCCCTGCTTCATCTCCCCAGGAAATTACTCTCTTCAATAGGCCTCTTCTCCCTGGATCAGCCACTACAGGCAGTCCTCAGACTTATGACACAATTGGTTCCTGAAAACTGCATCTTAAGTCGAAACGTTATAACCCGGAACCAATTTTCTCATAAGAAACAATGTTAAAAATGGGAGATTGGTTCCTGAACCAAGGCCTGATACCCCATTTTCACTAAAAATACCCCAGAATGTTGTACTTGATCAATTATAGATGAGTAACATAGCTACATTAATGTATTTATATTGTAAGTAGCAATCATATTGATTTGGAAGGACCTCTTTGAGGTGACTTTGCTGGACTTTTTGAAAGGTTCTTGTTTGGCGTCTTCTCAGGAGTCTTCGCTGTAGGTTTTTCTGGAGTCTTTTCTGCTTTTTTGAAGAAAGTGTCCAAGAAAGTTTGGACAGATGTTCTCCCCGGAGATGAGTGACACAGCGAACTTGGCGTGGCGTGGCATTGGATCAAGCATTGTAAAGCTGAAACTGATGTCATAAAGTTGAAACAGGGTGTCAATTTATAAACGTTATAAATACAAAACGTTGCAACTTGAAACTTTGTAATTCTAGGCCTGCCTGTATCTCCTTTCCCATGCTTTCCCTCACTATGACAGAGGCAGCCTACAGCCCTGTTCCACCATGTATCCTGGGTGACAAGGACAGAGGGGACATCTCTGTCAGCCATTCTTACAAGGCACCTGATCCCAGGCCCTTAAAGAAGCAGTAGTCTGAGTTTCCTCCTCAACCGCTCCCTCAAGCACTGCTCTTTTCCAGAACCACTTCTTCTTCCCCAGCATTTACCTCTGCTCTCCCCTTGAAGTGTATCTGGTCCCAGAGCTCCTAGAACCTAAAAGGACCACAACATGGGGCAAAATCTGTCTGGCCCCATGGTCTGGAATGAGGGCATTATAGGGCAGCCTCTTTTCCGCTAAACAAAGAAGCTGAAAGCTTCACAACTGATCTTAACTTTGAATTTGTTTTCAATTTTGGAGTGAATAAATGTGAAATGACTGGTTTTGCTGGTAGGGGGTTCTTCCAGGTAGCTGTTTTTATAGGATTATTATGCAGAAATTTGCATACTGGTGAAGACCTTTCACACAGATTAAGGTCATGCCAGCTCCTCAAAAGTAGTATTATAGATTTTGAATACAGGTGACAAGTTTTAATGTCTCTGTGGCATGCAGGCCATCAAATCACTTTTAAAAATAGCTGATTTTCCAACTACTCAGTTGGTCTAATAAAAGATATGACGAAGATCCTTGTCTGCTGATTTAAATAGACTTTTCCCAACCTGCTGCTTGCTAAGGGTGTCCCCATTAAAACTCTACTGGACTAAACCACCTGTTTCCAAGAAAACCCTAGCATCTATCTGTCCAAAAATCTTGGAGAGAGGTGCTCCAAGGCAAAGCAGCTGAAATCCATAAACCAAAAGACTCAAAGGCAATACAGGGAAGTCTCACCTTCAGGGTCGAGGGGTCCAGGGCTCCCCAGTCTCCAAGATTCACCACTTTGGGTAAAGGAAGCCACTACAACAGCAAACAAACTGAGCAGAAGTGCTGTGATCACAGGTTGGCTCCTTGACTGTGGTCCCACCTTCTACTTAATGACAGTCTAGAAGGCTGAAGCAGCTGAAACATTTACAGCCCCTGCCACCTTTCTCCTTTTTCTGTGTTATCAGTTTGGAGATATTTCAGCCTTGGTAGATGCTAGGAAACAACATTTCCAAGGTAATCAGCCCTAAATATTGCCTCATAAATGATTAGGTTGTGTTCTGTGTCAATGGATGAAAAGTCCTGAAAGCTTTAAGATTCTCATATGTAATGCTCACGAATTAAAGAAAAAGGTGTCTGTTTATCCCATTATTCTGTTAAACTCTGGGTTGTAAGATCTCTGTGGGGAGGGGAAGGAAAGGTTTAGGTACTACATAAAAAGAAAGTCTAAAGGAGAAGCCTTTTCAACTAGCCCAGTGGTCAAGATTTAGACATTTGATCGTTTGGATTCGATGTGAAGCTGTTTTAAGCACCCAGCTATAGTTCTGGTTGACTTTTGTAAAAATCTTTAGTTGATATTTATAACGGAGCAGACATCCCCTTTTTTACAATTCTTCCTTAGACTTTGTGTAGATGGGTTATTGTTATAATTAATCCAATGATTTAAACAATATGATGATTTAATTTCAACCCAGGTTGGAGACTAACATATCAATCCAACTTTGAATGGCTGTTGATCTGAGTGTTGTTCTTGGTTTGGCTCACTATTATTAATATTATGTCATTAATTAAGAGCTTTGCTGATTGGTGTATTACATTCAACAAACCATACTTGTCTTGAATTTGTTTGGCAGTTTTAATAAAGAGTTACAGAAGATACTAGTCTCATTTCTGTCAGTAAAGCCTGGGTCCAGAAGCTTTGAGGGGTGGGTGGCCAACGGGCAGTCAAACCAAAAGGCAGCATCACCCTAACTAGGCTTTGGCTCTTTGAAAACTCATCAGGTCCTTCAGAGCCAGGCCACTGTCGGTGGGGGAGGAAGCTTAAAATATTTCAGGAGCTGTTGTCAAGGCTGTCCTGCCCCCTCCTCATATGTCCAGGGCTCAGGGTGGGGGGTCCGGAGAAAACAGTCATTTGGCCCTGACTTTCCAAAGCAATTGCCTGAGGCCCGGACCAGGCCTGTCAAACGTGAATGGGAAACGATTCACAGCGTTAGGGGCGCTTGGGGGTGGTATCAGAAATGTCTTTGGGGCGATAAGTCAATAAAGGACCAAGGTGCCTAGGGCAGGCTTGCAGAGTGGCCCAAGCCCAAATCACCCATTAGCTGAGGGCACCTTGGCTCAGCTGGCACCCACCCATCCCACTTGCAAGGTCTCCACATGCCCAGCTTAGTGGGCAGTGCCCCCCTCAGCCCCACGGGGCCAGGCCAGCGTGGGCGCTCAGCACCAGACAGCCCCTGTGCCCAGCACCAGTCCCATGCCCCCCTGCCAGAGAGCTCCCAGGCCAGGGCAGCCCATGCAAGGAGCAGTTGCCAGGCCAGGCGTGGGGGGGGGCTTGCTAGGAGGCTGTGCCCCCTTCCCCGGGGCAGGAGCTGGCTGTGCCCAGTGCCCCACGTGCGTGCGGTCAGTAAAAAGTAGGTCAGGTTATGCCGCGCCTCTGCTCGCAGCAAAAGGTGAAGCCCCGTGCCGTGCCACCGCTTGCAAGGCGATGCCGTGACTCGGATTCGAACCGAGGTTGCTGCGGCCACAACGCAGAGTACTAACCACTATACGATCACGGCGAGCTACTGGGGCTACGTGCTCGCACCGCGCCGCCCGCCCTTTTTACTGTACCAGCGCTGACGTCATCGAGGTGTACCAATCGCTCCGCTTTTCTGTATTGCCTAGGGGCAACTTTCTGCGCAGGCAGCCGGGCTCCGTACTGCGCATGTGCTGTTGTGGCGCTCTGTCTTGACTGCGCAAGTACCAGGGCTGGGTAAACCGGGTGCCTTTTCTGCAGACTCCTGCCCACAGCCCTGTGCTGGGGAGGGGCACCTTCCCTGCCTGGGCTGAGCTGGGTGCAGGTCACCCCAGGGGCAGCCCTTGCAACCAGCTGGGGAGGCCTGTCTGGAGCAGGTGGGCTAGGCAGTGCCAGGACAGGGCACGGCCTTGCAGGTAGAGCTGCATCCCCCAGGAGTGCCCAGCTGGGACTGCCTGCTCCCACACAGACTGGGCCCTGCTTGCTGAGACCGGCCCCACCCCAGTCACCACATATCCCAGAATGGCAGTAGTCAACCATCTACCCAGCAGAACGGCCCCTTGCGCGGAGGCTTGCCCACCCCAGCATTTCCGGGATTGCTACCTTCAGTCTGTTTTCCCCACCAGTGGTTTAGGCTGGACTGCCCTCAGCCTGCGTGTCCGCTGTGGAGAAGGTGCCCTGCTGCCCCATATGACCAGCATGCCCAGATGGCACAAGCATTGTGACCCTGTGCTGGACCGCTGGGGGCTGGGTTGTCTGGGTTCTAGCACCAAGTGGGGACTAATAGGTAAAGACAGCAGTAAATAAAATGAGTGTGTGCCTGGGGCATCCATGTGGCCTGGGCTTGCTGAGCACAATCAGCTAAACAAAAGGCCCATTCCCATGAGCGCTAAGGCAACGTCAGACACAAAGAACCATCTCACCCATATGGTAAAAGATGAAGTTTTGGTTGGGTCAGAAGAGCATGTGTGTGTGGAGACTAAAGAATTTATTCTGTGACAGCAGCAAAACACAGAGACCTGTCTACATGCATTGTCTCAATCTTGGGTACACAGATTGAACCCTTCTGCCTGCAAGCTTTCCACCTCAGGGCTCAGGTTTCCATAAGGACTTTGGGTGCAAAATGTGTTTTCAGAAGCACAAAGGTAAGAAATGTAAATGTCACCAAAATGTTCC
>NW_005841950.1:996754-1030475 GCF_000455745.1 Alligator sinensis | reverse complement strand
CACAGGAGTCACCTACTGCATTTTGGCGCCAGGGCTTTCATTTTGGTGCAGCATGAATGGCTGGTGAGCAACTAGAGAAAGTTTGGTCATTTATGTTCCTTTCAGGTGAAGTTCCAGGTTTTTCCTCAGCCTAGTGGGCCATTGGGCAACTGTAGTTAACATACTTCATTGTCAGTAAAAAAGACTTTCTACCAAACTCAAAATCTCCAAAATAGCTCCTTTCCCCAGAGTGTTCTCCTTACCAGGCTCTTGCAGAGTTCAGACTGTTTTCTTCAGAGGTAGCAGTTAATGATCAAACCAGCAAATTTAATTTCCTTGTTTGAAAAACTTTCCGTAATTGCACTTCCTCCATAGTCTGTTTAAAGAAGGCAAAAATTCATCCCCTGCTCCTTTCTTTCGCTCTAGAATTCTCAGCCTGAATGACTAGTCCAGTTGGATTGACTGGGAATGGCCCCCACCGCCAATACTGGGCTTTTGCCTATGCTGCTATAGCAAAACACCTTGACTGCTTTGCCATTGTGCCCAACCTTCCTTTAAAATCACCACTAGGAAGAGATAATCTCTCAAAATCTGATCCACTGCCCCCAAGTGCTTTGAGTTAATCAATATCCTGTTGGGCTTTTGGTTGTAGCTGTGTTGGTCCAAGGACATAGGCAGGCAAAGTTCTTTGGATAGATGTAATATCTTTTATTAGACCAACTGAACAGTTGAAAAAACTTCTTAGCAAGCTTTTGGGTGCAGTCACCCTTCGTCAGGCACAGGAAGTCTTGGACCAGCAGGCTCCCTATGCCAGACAAAGGGTGACTGCACCTGAAAGCTTGCTAAGAACTTTTTTCCATCTGCTCAGTTGGTCTAGTAAAAGATATCACATCTACCTGAAGAACCTTGCCTGTCAATACCCTGTTAACATTTTCAAACAATTGAAACAAAAAAGGATCATTAAACAAGCTGTATGCTTCCAAAGGCAGGAGGCAGGCCATCTGCCTTCAAGTGATATTCAGTTGAAATTGTACCCAAAAAAGGAATGTAGGCTTCACCTGAATTTGAGGACAGTCACAGACTTGTGAGAGTAAACTATAAACCTCCCCTCTCTTGAGAAACGTTTAGGCACTAAATCAGGACAATGTACCAAACGTATTGTGGCCTACACCAAATTGGTAATTTGGTGCATTTCCCCTCCGCAGGCTGACTGGAGGAGTGGATGAGTACTGGTTTCAAGTAGGGAAGTTTATTCCCATTGGAACACCTGCGCAGAAATTATTTCCCCAGACTTCTGGGTCTGGGCTCGAGCCAACATTAATCCATTTGTGTAAAACCCCTAAAGTAAACTCAGCCCTTGTTATTGCTGTCCAGTGTCTGGCAGAAGGGTTACTGTTTTTAAGGTCCACCTGGTCTGACAGCTGCTTGTCAAGCCTCTCCAGCATCTTTGCCGATCATTGTACCATGGCCTTGGCCGCCGTGCTGGGTTAACTGGACAGGAACCCCTCTCCCCCAAGGTCAGATGAAGCAAAGTTTGTTGGGCTGCTGGTCGAGAGACAAGCAGGCTTCAGTATATGAGAGAGCCCAGCATGGAAACACGCAGGGCTCCGTGATCAGCCCATGTTGAGTTCCCTGGCCACGCTCCCGGACAGACTGTGAACTGCACTGCCTCCCTCCTTCCTTTGGCTAGAGTCTGGGGCTGCCATCCAGGGCACATGTTGCTGGTTAAACCTGTCTGTGTTCCCATGTGCATGTGTCTGTCTCTACATGGCTTACTGTCGTAAGGCCCTGCAGCAATTGAGCCAAATGCCCAAAATCAGTTTAGCCGCCAGCACCAGAGACACCCGCTGAAGGAATCAGAACTGCTGTTGTGAAGCAGACCTAGCACCCAAGTGCTGTCGGCCCCATGGGAAGGACAGGTTTGTAGTATTACACCCCACCCCAAGGAAGAGCCAGGAGCACAGAGGTCTTCAGGGAAGTGTGTGGGGGCTGGTGGGTAGTTTGTTGCCGCAGTGTTTTCTGGAGGGAATGTTCCCGACAGCTGGAGATGGGGCTCCCGCAACTGCAGACTGCTTTTTCAGCCCAATGGAACTTTTCATGAGAGATGTCTGGTTTTGCTGGGAATGTTGAGGGGAGTGTTTGAAGAAAAAAACCTTAAAGCCTCCAATTGTCTACATTTGTGGGTTTGGGGTTTGATTTTGTTTTCAAGAGAAACACAAAAATATCTCAAAGAAAAGTATTGAGGCCAATGAAAAAATAAATATAGTTTCATCAACATCTTTCATGGGGAAGGAATGCATGTTCCCAACCCACTCTCATCCTCTCACCCTCCGCTTCTCTGTGTGGGGATAGGGCTATTGGACTAGTTCACCACTCCCCTGTGTACTTGGCCTGCCTGTACCCCCCCAACCCCAGCTTCCTGGCCCAGGGTAGAAAATAAGTGAGTAGGCCTCCTTCTGCTCCCTGGCTGGAGGCAGGCTGAAAAGTAAGGGCCTTACAACCTTATGCTGCCAACTTGGCTTCAGAAGTATATGGGCGTGAGAGCCAGCAGGTCTATCTACACTGTGACCCTGGCTGTCCCTGGCATAGCTGCTCCCTGGCACACCCCGCCTGCCTGCTTTTTGCATTTATCATGCTCAGGCATCTTTCTGCACTTTCCTCTGCACCCACAAGGTTGAGAACCTCAGGGGGGTGTTAGGTTTTTTTAGTGCAAGCTGAGATTCTCACTTAATCATGTTACTCTGGGCCCTGAGAGCTTAAGACAATAAATATATTGAGACTTGCCTTAAAAATGAAAGATTTGGCAACCCTGAGTGGAATGAATCTTCAATCCTGCCAGCAGAAGTGTAGCAGGGCAGGTCCAGGGCAGCACCAGGACCTGCCACACTGATTGCAGTGGTGTGGCCAGTGACTTGTGGTGGCAGCTGTTTCTCTGCCCCGCATAAAGGCAGTGCCTGGGGCTGCTGCCCTGGTCTCCCCCTCTCAGTTATGCTACTGAGGATGGATTTCACCGCAGGTCAGAGGGGCAGCCCCGGGACAGCACTGCTTATGTGCTACCACCAAAGATCTCAGACTCGGGCTTGAGGGGGACTTATGGGGTCACTGGCCTCAGGCTGTTCCACTGCCCGAAAATCAGCATCATATACCCTGGCTGCAGTTGTCTAAACTAGTGAAGCTGTTCCCAAAAGGGAAGGGGAATCGCATCTTAGTGTGGCCTGACACAGTGGATCTTGACTGTTAAGCTGTGTGCCACCAGTGGGGGTGAGAGGTGTCACAGCCATTGGTGGCTTCACCAGGCAGCGCCATGCTGCGAGATTACTTTCTGAATGGGAAAGAGCAAGGCCGCTTTCCTGCCCCATTTCAAGTAGGCCATTTAGCTGCAATGAGAAGCAGAGCTTGTGAGCCTAGTCCCAGCATCAGATGGACAGTATTGCCAACCCCACCATGTCAAAAATCATGAGACAAACTTAAAAATCAAGAGATATGAAATGTAAATGAGATGCTATTTTTGAAGTGTGTGGGAGGGAGGCAGGGGGGTATTATTTGTGAAGGTGTGAGGGTTGTGGGTCAGGAGTGAGGGGCAGCAGCAGGGCTGGGGGGGCTGTGATTTGGGAGAGAGGAGTAGACACACACATACACACACCCCCCCCCAACCCAGGGTGCATGACTTGCCCCAGCCCTGGGAACCCATTCACCCCAGCCACGGCCCCACTCCCTCCCTTGTTATGGGGGCCTTGATCTGGCTCCCCCACCCCTTCCCTCTCCCCCTGCCCCTTCCCCTCCACAGACTTATCAGCTTGGTGCTCTCTACACACACCAGAAGAAAAAAATCCCAAGATTTTATCTCTCTATCAGGAGATTGTAAATCAGAGTTAATCTGACTTGGAAATCAGGGGTATCCTGAATTTTTCATGAGAGTTGGCATTACTGCATGAAGGTGGCCATGCTTGCTTCCATCCTGAGCTGATGTAGGCAGCAGTTGCTCAGGGATTTCTGCAGCGTGCCTGGTGAGAGAACCATAAAGGAGACCAGCTGTGGGGTAGTGTGAGAGACTAGAACCAGATGAGTTTGATACTAATGGAGAGGGGTGGGGGTGGGGTGGGGCTCTACAGGGGGAACAGGAAGGTAGGCCAGGGGGCTTGGCAGGGGCTGGGAGGGTTGAAGGAGGTGGGGGGTGTGGGTTGGGGGCTGTACAGGAGGCTAGGAAGGAGATGTGCTGTAGAGCCCTGAGGGGAAGCTGCTGAGGGGCTGTGCAGGGTGTCAGGATAAGATGGGATCTGGCAGAGGACTCGGTAGATAATACCTGGGCCTAGCATTCGGTGGAATTGGGATCAGGCCCCAGCCTGTTATTGACCTGTGGGGTGATACCATCCCAGTCTGTGCCTCAGTTTCCCAGGCTGAAAAATGGGGGGAAACAATACTGCCCTCCAGTAGCAACATGTAGGAAGTGCACCCCTTGATGGCTGTGTACCTCCAGTGGGTGGGACTGGTCGCAGGGGGGGCACATGCCCTCCCTGACAAAGGCGGCACCAGTCATCCATGCTGCCCTCTTTGATCAAGTGCTCTGATAGTAAGAATGAAAGCACTGTGCAGGAGCTTGGGGCTCGGCTGGGTAACGCACTCGGCATCACAACACCTGACTTTTAGGGCCCAGCAGTGGAATTCAGAGCCCCTGAGTCACCTGGGCTTCCTCTTCTGTGCACGAGGACATCTAAGTGCCTAAGCATGTTGGTAACCATGTTCAGCATGCAGCTGTGCAGAATTAGTCCTGAGAGAATGCTGAGGACGGGGCAAGGTGACAATCCCACTCCTCTCGTGGGCTTAGATAGCAGTGTCAGGGCTGCAGAGAACAGGATTCACAGCCCAGAGCCTTAGGGACATTGTCCCTTTGAAAAGGAGAGCAGGCCTCAATCCTTCAGTTTACATTAAGCAACCATTGGCATAGAGAGCAAAACCCACCTCTCCCTTCTTGCTGAGCTACATCTCTCTCTCTCTCTTCCCACCCCACATCTTTTTTGTTTCTTCCAGACTGGAATATCTTCTTCCAGAGAGATTATGCCACCTCCACTCTCTACATGCATACAAGCCAGAATAGCCTGCACGTGGAGGTTTGGGGCCTCTCCTGGGCAGTGGAGGCAGGGTTGAAACCCACCAGGCTAAGGAGGAAATTGAACCTTGGTTTCTCATTCCCTGAGAGTGTTCTAACCACCAAATTAAAAATAGGGCACTGCCTCCTCCCCTGGCCACATTTGGGATGAAGTGGCCATGGCCACTGGGATTTGTGAACCCAGTTCTCTGGACAGGTGTTAGGACTGCTCATAAAACACCCCAGAGGATCAAGCTGCAGAAGAGACATAGCTGGAGGACACGTTCCCAATTGACCTTAGGCCAAGTTTTTCAACCTGGTGAAAACAGGCAGATCTGGACGTGTCCATAAGCAGACCTCTAGGTTCCTGAGGATCTTTACAAGCAAAACTGAGGCACGTGTGGACTGTAGTTGAAGGTCTGGAGGAATGCACTTTTGGACTGAGGGACCTATATTCTGTCCAAATTTAGCGTTAGGCTCTTTGATTCCAAAAATAACCTTTGAAAGGAAGGAGAGAAGGCTTGTGCATATTTTTTTATCCTTTTTATTTTATCCTTTTTCCATCCTTGGGACTGGAAATGTTTCCCCTTTAATTTAAAAATATCATGCTGGGGAGTGATATCTTTATGAGTCAGAGATGTGAGTGGGAAGCTTTCATAGCACTTAAGTAAAAGTGACAGAGGTATGACACTCTAACAGTGAGCACTTTTCTTCACGTTGTTGAGCAGATATTTTAGTTAAACACCTGTGCACAATATGATGGAGCAAGCTAAAGCATCCAGACATTCATATTAAGCATTTTGAATAAAGATAACTTCCTCCATCAATCCAATGTTATTTGCACTGAGCTTTTGGTGCCATGATCCTGATACTTCCCCAAACAATCCAGAGAATCCTTCTCTCCATACATCACAGCCTTAAAACTTTGCTAATGCACAGTTAACATTGACCGGCTGCGACTTGTGCTTTGGACACAAAATACTCCTAGAATTAAACCTCTCCAAACTGGGATATACTGAATTAAAGATAAACTAATTTAATGCTTGGAAAAACAGCAAATGCAAAGATAATGTAAGTTAACTGAAGTATACATTTGTTTCAGTAAAACCCATAATGTGGTAGGCACAGTTTATTGATGTGAGCACGCATGAATTTATAAATGCACAAAAAGAACACGCATACATACACAAAGGCACCAAGAGAGCCAGAACACAGCCATACACACATGGATGAGGGCATGCGGAAAGCACTTCTGCCCGTTTTGAAAACTGTCATTGACACTGACACCCACTGGACTTGATGGGTAATTTGGTCATTCTAATTAGCCACAGCTGCTAGTTTCCATTTGGAACTGGATCCAAGCATCTCTCTGGCCTGTTCTTTCCCTGCATTAGAAATGTTAAATTTATTGCATTAGAAATGTTAGTTTATTGCTCTTGGTGACTGCAAGGTTAATAGCCAAGCTGGGAAAACAAAGCGCACTGAGAAAACAGCTTTCAGGCTTCATTTTTTCATCACAGAGAAGGAAAAGCAAAGCCCATCCCTCTATATCCCATTCCCCCTCCCTCTCCATTGCTGACTGGTCTTGGTCTCCATCTTTTCCCGTGTCCTCTGCCCCATCAGCTCTGGGTCAAACTCCACCCCAAGGATCTTTACTCCCTCATGGGAGACAGAGACCCCCATGGGCAACAGGTCCCTGAGCTTACCCAGGACTAGGCAGGTGCTTTTGCTCATGTTGAGCTTGGCCCCTGCTGCTGCTTCGTATACCTGGGTGTGTTGTGCTCTTTCCATTGACCCTTTGGCCCTGCATATGATGTTCAGGTCTTCCATGTATGCAAGGACTTTTGTCTCTTCTCTATTCCTCATGGGGATTTTTACTCCACTGATCTGGGGGTCCTGTCTGAGTCATTGTGCTAGCGGTTACACTACACAAATAAACAGAACTGGGGAGAACAGGCAGCTCTGCCTGACACCCGCTTCTACTGCAGTCGGGACTGTCAGGGACCTGTTCCCAAAACCCTGCTGCTCATGTTGGTGCACAGTGCTGCCTTTAGTCAGGTGACAAAGGCTGCGGAGACTCCCTTGTTTTTCAGTGTCTCCAGTAGGAAGTGATGGGATACCTGGTCATAGGCCTTCTCCAAGTCCAAGTTCAGCATGGCGACGTTCTGTCCCCTCTCCTGCTGGTACTGTAGGGCATCACGCAGCTGCATCAGGGCATTGTGGATCAGTCATATGCCTGGTCTTCGTGGATCGCTGCACCTATAACAGACTTAAAACACTCACCCAAGACTTTGGCTATTAGTTTGTAATCAAAGTTCAGGAGTGTAATCGGGAACCAGTTGCTCAAGTCCCGCCTCTCCCCCTTCTTGTACAGAAGGGTTATGAGGCCTTCCTCCATCCCTGCTCCGAGGTGGCCCTCCTGCCAGTGCTCCCTATAGACCTCCGGCAGGTCCAGGCCCACCTGGTCCCAGAAAGCAACATGAACTCTGGGCAAGGCATCCGCCCCAGGAGTCTTACTGTTCTGGAAGCTGTGGAGCATCATGTTGATCTCCAGCATCCACTCCATGAGCAAGAGATGCACATAACTACTTAGGTTCTCATACTCACAGCTTCCCTTCAGAGGCTGGTGAACTGCACCACATCCAAGGTGTGACGACTCAGTGACTGCCTCAAGCCTGCATTGTTAACTCCAAAAGTGCAGCGACAAGGTACAGCAGTAATTCCAGGAACCAGTAGCAGTTGTAGGCTGTTGTCCCCCGCACACCACTAGTGAGAATGCATGGCACAGAGACCAGAGGGGTTCTGGATGACATAGAAACATCAGTGTTTTTATAATCTCATGGTGGTTTCTTCATAGTGATGTCAGGACCAGAAGGGACCTGTGTGACCCTCCAGTCTGACCCCTGCAGAGCACTGGTAGGACAGCTGCCTGCCTCCCCAGCAGCCTCTGGCTGAAGTAGCACAGAGCTCCTGGACAGCTATGCGCTGACATCATGCCAGGGCTGCATGTGATGGTGAGCCCCTCCACCCCATCTCCATGTGAGCCATTCCACAGATTAATTCTCTCTCCATGAAATATGCATCTTATCACTAGGCTGAGTTGCACCGTTGCACTTTGGGTGCAGCTACTTCCAGTTCTGAGCACTGCTGCCTACTGCCTTCCCTTCCTCCCCACAGTACCTCCCAGTGTGACCCTCATGGCAAAGCTGGCCCCACTCCCTGTCACCCTGGCCAGGACTTCTCTCTCATCTCACCAACATGCAAAGCAGGGGTTCCCTTCCCTTCCCAGAGCACCTCAGTGTGACTCTCCTCCTTCCCCCTTCCCAGTCCTGAAGAAACATGGGAAAGTCTCCATAAAGTAGAACACCTCACACTGCATAGACAGCTGCGGACTGAGGTTAATCCCAGGAGCTGAATTTCTAAGCAGTGGCTCTGACTCCACATAAGGAGGGATTTCCCTGCCCCTGAAGGCTGTAGAACTGCCAGCAGGACAAAATGCCTCTGTGGATCTGGCAGGGAAGGTGGTTTTTGTTCCCCAGGCTCTCCAGATCCCTCCTCTAAAGCTTGGGCCTGCTTCAAGCAGCCTGTTAGACAAAGCTCAGAGGGTCCAAAAGAACCTCTGAGTGTGAGGTCTCCTCAGCATCTGCTTACCACTCTCAGCAGAGCCAACAATTGTGGACTAGCACCCCCTTGGTCTGTGCTAGTCCACAATTTTTTTTCTGGTGGATTCACATGTGTGGTGTGTTTGATTATTCCCTCCCCAACAATAACCCCCTGGTTCAGTTCTTAGCTAGTATAAATCGCTGCAACTGCAGAAGCATGAATTGGTAATGAGTTATTAATGGCAGGGATGATTAACCACTAGAACCAACTCCCAGGGGAAGTGATAGGGTCTCCATTTTATGAGGTCTTCACATTCAGATTAATGTCTTATTTCAAGGTCTTTCTGGCTAAGCACCAGTTATTTGGGCTCAATCTGGGAATTATTTAGTGGTCTGAGTCTTACAGGAGATGTGACTAGATGATCTAAGGGTCTCTTCTGGCCTCATAAGCACTCTACCCTGGAATAAGCTCCTGTCAGAAGTAACCTCGGAGGCCTGAACAATCTCTAATAAATACTGAACTGATTCTCAGGAAATGGGGGTAGTGATGAGTCAATAGCATGGATTATTTTACACAAGTCCTTCTGTAGTTAATGTGATGAAGTCATTTCTCCAGGGGATCGCAGGTTTCCTTCATCTACTCTGTTTTCTAAAAAAACATGCAATCATTTCAAATAACAGTTATAAAAAAATAGTTCTGCAGTACGGACATTTGATGCCCGGGTTACGAACTGCCAAGGAAATAAATACCAGCCTAATCAATACCATATCTCTGCACTCCAAGGTCTCATGTCTCCTGAATCTCTTTATGGGCACCCTGGAGCTGCAGGGTGGAACACTTGTTGGAGCAGCACTCGGAGGCTGATGTTCCCCTGACAAAAGTCTCCAGGATTAAAGGTTAGATTTATTGCTTCTGATAGCTGGGTAATGCTGAAGTGGCTGCACACACATATATCCTGGTTGGGCCTATGTTCAAAATCAATGCTGTGAATCTTTGATTTAGTTTAATGCACACTAGGAACTGGCTAGAATATCCCTTCATCTGCCATTACAGAGGCTTCATTACAGTGATGGCTGGACTCACCCAAAGCACAACAGGCTTTTATGACAGCAGTGCTGTCCAGCATGGAGATGATGCTTTATCAGTGAAGTACCTTAAATCAGGGCATGTACATCAGTGCAGACTCTCCTGATATGCTTATCTCTGTGATTCTTATTAACGCTGAAGGCAAACTTTGATCAATGGGCCTGCCTGTGGCTGTTAGCTCTCATGTCCCTCCATATGCCTGGCTTCACTTCTTTGTGTGCATTTCCCCAGTTCTGTCATATCCATGCTCTTGTACTATTCATCACCTTGGCACCAGAGTGCCCCAGACCAGGACAGTAATTCCAACACCCAACTCCCTGCTTATGGCCTATCCACCCTAGTAGCTTTGGTGACCCCACTCTGTGCTGATCATCCTGGTGGGTATGGCTCCACCCTGACTTCTGCTCTCTGTTCAGTCTTGTACCTGCTCCTGTGCCTCTCAGCTCTCCCTGGGAGCCCTGCCACCACCCTAAAATAAAATCTCAGGAGACTCCTCTTCCACTGCCCACCCTTCTCTCCTTTCCATCATGACAGGTACCTTCCCATTCTCCAAGCTGCTGGCCCTAGTGACATGCCTGGCTCCTGGACCCTTGACTTTCAGTAAGGTGCTAAATCCATCTGTGTCTTCTTTCACAAACACCTTTGAGAGATGTTAGACATCCTTCTGATCCCATACCTCTCACTCAGACCCTTATCCCGGTCTGGAACCTCTTGCATTTGGACTGCTATAAATTCCTACTCTCTGGTTTCCTCAGCAACCCCTTTGGTCCCTCCAGTCTCTTTGAAATGTCACTGCTAAACTCATTCTCCTTCCCATACTCTTCCCTCTCCTTTAGCGATTCCCCCCTGGCACCCTGTTAGTATCAGGCTTCCTAATCTCAATTCCCAGACTGCACAGCTTTGCCTGAGCCTGCATCTCATCTGTGCTGTCCTGTTGCCCTTCTGTGCCAGCTTTTTTTCCTTTCCCCCTCTATCCAACATACCCAAGATGCCTCCCAGATTCCTTTAACTTATAAACACCCTATGACTGCTCCACCCAAGCACTGGCACACTACACTGGGGAATCCATGAGTCAGGGCAACTTTACACAGTGTGGCAGGACTGCCTGGCCTGGGCTGAGATGGCCTTGGTCACAGGGGCAGGGCTATGAGCTTTACCTCTGTGATTACTGTTAAGTGGAGCAATTAGGACATGATCCTGATTGTTAGGAACAGGGGCACATGGGTGTCTGGGTAGGCTACAAAGTGCCTAGTTCAGTTCTTTGGACTGTGCTGTTAATTGATAACCTGTTCCTTTCCCAGCCTCTGGCAGAAGGAAATGGGAAGGCAACAGCTGTGACTCTGACCCTCTGTGAGCACAAGGGAGCTGGGGGTCTGGTCTTCAGCCCTGGAGCAGAAGCCTGCGGTGAGTAAAGCACCAAAGGGTTTGGATGGGAGCTGAAGCAGTGACTGCCAATGTGGGAGCAGGCCTACCGGTGTGATTGCTCAGGGCAGGGTTTGTAATGAGCTCAAGATCTGCTCATTGGAGGGGAGGGGAGGGGAGGGAAATGAGAGACAAAGGGGAAGAGATAGGCAGGGAAGGCAGTGGGGGATACTGAGGCCTTGCTGGAGTGTCAGTAGGGAAGATCAGCGCCAGGGAATATGTGGAAGAGCATGTGTAGACTGCATTGCATTGTGTTCAAATGTTGAGGGACTCTTGTTGGTTTGGCTGGCACCATCTTTTGAACTTGGACGTCATTGTAGATTCATTTGGGATTTGAGGGGGGATAAGTGGCCTTGCAAGCCACACATGCAGAATTAGTTTTGCGGTCTCCCTCTGCATGAATTATTCTGCTTGGGAGGCCGTTTACTCAGATTTAGCTGGAGTTCTTCCACAGCATGGTCAGTGGCGGGGATTGCCTGGGTATCACTGGGGTGGTCTGGGGGTGAACGTGACAGGCTGCACTCAGGAGTGTGGGCGCCATCCCTGGCTCTGCTCCTGACCAGCTGCATGCCCTGGCCAAGTTCAGTAGGGTGAATGGTTCAGCTCTAATGGGGTGGTAGGGGAGCACTGCAAAGGGCTGAGACCTGAGCATCAGTGCATGGGGCTGCCCCCTGCCCTGCCCACCTGTCAGTCACGCCAGCTGGATCCCCACAAAAAGAGACAGTTTCTGCCCTGGGTTAAAGGAGCCGGCACCTTGGCTGCCTGCCTCACTGCCTGGCTCCTATCAGGGAAGAGAAGCCAATCAGGGCTGTGGAAGGATGGAGGCAGGGCCTCCTCCCTACCCTTACAAAAGGAGTTTTGGGGGGTCAAGGAAGGAGAAGAAGCAGCTGACTATAGATGGGAATGCCCTGGGTGTTCCTCTGCCTTCACCTGTGTTGTGAACAGCCGGCCTGCCCAGCCTCTGGCCCCCTCCCTCCTTGCAACACCAGCCCAGGGGAAAAGGGAGTCCGCCAGCATCCTTGGGGCTGGGGCTGGAACTGAACCTGAGCCCAGGATGGGAGAGAAAAAGGACCCTGCTGCAGCTGCCCCCTCCCTGAGCACAGGAGAGGGGAAAGAGCTCTGGGAGCTGCAGAAGGGGCACAGAGGAGAGGGAACTGGGGGCAGGGCAGGGGTTGCAGGGCATGGGCAGAAGTGGGGCTGGGGGACAGAGGAGTAATGAGCTGGACCAGTGATTCTCAGCTAGGTTGTGGCAGTGCTTGGAGTGTTGTGAGATCCTTTTAAGGGTGCCATGCAGTCTTAGCACTGTGAGTTGTGCAAGCATCTGCATATGGTTTACAAGATAAACCCTGAGCTTTCAAACAGAAAGTAATGGTGTTAACAGTTAAAATCATTCTGCCCTGCTGTGGCCTTTCTGGGTCCTTTACAACAGAATAATATGCTGTTATTTTTTTGTAGTCAAACAAAGAGTGAAATCCAAGTGCTGGCATTTTCCAAAGGAGGCCTCAAGTCCAACAAGGGGGACCTAGAGTCTAACAAAGTTGAGAGCTACTGAGCTGGACTCATGAAGTGTAGGGAGTGAGGAGGGGAAACTGGGGGCTGCTCAGCAGAGGCAGCTTCTACTGCAGGTTTCATTGCATGTTTGGTTGCAGGAGTGAGGAGCCCTCAGGTGTCAGAAACCTCCTCCTCACATCAGACCATGGGCCCAGGTCTTGATGGACATTTAGTTGCCTAATTATCATTGAAATAAATGAAATCAACAGGACTGAAACCCCCAAATACCTTTGATGAGAACCCTATGAGCTCTAATCAAGTCACCTCTTGACTGTTTCAGTAGATAAAGTTTCTTAAATCTCCTGCTAACCAGTGCAGTTCCCAGACTATGAATCATGTAGTCTTTTCTGAACCCTTACCAGTGTCTGTTTTGAAGGGCACGTGCTGCCACTGCTCACACTATTCCAATAGCGACCCACCCCTAAAGTCATGCTTATATCATCACAGGTTACATTCATCCCTTTAACTACAGACAGCACCATGGGAATGGGAGCATTACTGTGTAGGAAACTTTTTTCATGTCCTGCAAAAATTTTGAGATCACAGTGTTTTCCTATCCTGAATCAAGAGGGAAGCAGTGCCTTTCGAGGCTAACTGTGAAAAAAGCAGAGTACATAGCTCCAGAGAGCTGATAGCTCAGTGATGATCAGGATGTGGAGCTGTTTTCTCAGAGGTGGAATTTGCTATCTCTTCTTTACCTGACCCAGGCTCAGAAGTGGAACCCCAGCCCTGGTAAGTGCCTTAGGCACCAGGCTCTTCTGGGGTAAGTCTGTCCTGCTAGAACCGTTCTGCTTTATGCTGATTGAAGTGGGGACTTGAACCTTTGCCTCCCATGGTCCAACCCAGTGCCTTAAATATTGAGTTGTATAAAGACAGACAGAGAGAGGTAGTTAGCCATTCTCACACTCTGTGATGCCATGAAGGTTCACTGATTAATGCAAAGAGGAACTGCTTCTACACAAGACACTGAGAGGAGCACAGAGGTTGTCTACAGCCCCATCAGTTACCCTTCTCATCCGGTGTGGGGGAGATCACAATTTGATCTCTGGTTTTCACCAGAAATTCTGTCCTGGACCCAAGAAATGTTTCCCACTAACACTTGCACACAGGTACCCACACAAACTTGTTTCAACAGGCATTTTCTAGCAGAAAAACTGGTTTGTCTGAAAATCCCTGACCTGCTTGGAAGGAGAACTCATGTCCAACTGGTTGCTGTCCCTGGCCCATTCCTGGGACAGTTACCAGTCTGAGTAGACCTAGTCATAAGGTCTCATGTGCTTCTAAGCCAACTGGGTCTAGGTAAGTTGCTGTCATCAGCTATGGGGCGCAGTCTGGGCCTCAGACCTCCTGAGATGCTAGGCCTGTGTGGACTGAACAGCTGTCTCAGACCCTGACCCTGGTGTCTCCACTGATGAACCTTCCCATTCATTTACATGACATGCTCCTTTCCATTCCTCCTCTACTCTTGCCATCCCAGGGAGCCGAGGGCCTGACCCTGCCAGAGTTGAGCTGCCAGGCTCCTCTTCCTGAGTAGGCAGGCAGCTAGTAGTGCCTGCCAGCCCTGGAGGCCAAGGACCCAATCCTGACTGTGTATAGCTTTTCAAATTCCTAGATCCACTATTATTTATACACGCTCCTTCCCAGGCCTGTTAGTGCTTCTGGTCTTAACCAGATTCATGCCTGCTTACCTTCTTTCTAGACACTGGGCTAGCCATTGGGACAATGGTCTGTCCCCTGATCCTTAGAGCCAACACTTTTTTTAACTCAGTCTCTCTCCTTTTGCCGTGTGCCCAGGCTGAGGAGCTGCAGACCCACTAGCCATGCAATGTGGAAAACCTGTTGGGCCACAGAGTAGAATCAGCATTTGAAGTCGTCAGCTCCAAAATACTCTGTGATGGCTTGTAGGTGCCAAAGGGGTCACACATACTCTTTTGGGCAGGGCAGTGGTCTGCCTCTGGTGAGTAGCCCTGTGCTCAGCTCAAGATTAAAAATGGAAGCTACTCAACAAAGTGACATTCATGCATTGATGTGGACCCATGCCTTCTTGTTACATCCTTCCTTCTTTTTCACTATTGTAGCATTTCTCATCCAACCAATGTGATCTACCTGCTGTGCTCCTAGTTCTCTGACCTGGCATTTGTCTGTATTAAAATGCATGTTGTTCAAAGAGGCCCACCTTCCTGAGAAATCCAGACTGCTACACTTTATCCATAATGCCTCCTGATCAATATTTTTCACTCTACCAATTTTTCTGTTATCTGTCATTTTTATCAGCAGTAACTTTATATTTCCTTCTAGATCCTTGATAAAAGGCAAATTAAGGCTCCCAACCCACCTTTTGTAGTAACACCATGAAGGACATAAAATGCACACTCTAACGTGCTTTTAAGACATTGGTTTAATCCAATTTGGGGCCGTAAACAGCATTCTGTACTAATCCTAATGGCATTGTTATGCTATGGCTTGACTATAGGTCAGTGATAAGGTTGTTCAGGAGCCTCAACTGTGTTTTTCCACATTCTAGCATGCTTGGATTTCTTTCACGTTTAAGCTTAGCTCTGAAATTTTGGGCTTTAAAGCACTTGTTTTGGGGTAATCCCTGTACTGCTTTGTGCTCTTAACTCTATCTCAAGCTGAATGCTGTTTTTATCAGGGGATACAGCTTAGGAAGTAAGGGTCAGGGCATTTCATCTCATAGAGAAGGGCTCACTGTGCCTAAAAATTACTGCAGGGCCATTTGTCTCCCAATGGTCTGTAAGGAAAATCAGGGACAGGTAGAAATACAGGGTTTAGTTGGAAACAAGGAGGTAATTCAAGACTCTTTCACTTGTTAGGGTTAGAAGTAAGCAAAGGCTCCTTTTCTGTACGTGGGGAAGAACAAGGGAGATAATGAGCCCAGTGCCTCTGAGGCACATTCATTAATTTTAATGGCATAGGAACACATTTGGAGTGCTTATCTTAGGCCTTGAAGAGTAAAGGGATTCATGGCTCCTCTTCCCACAGGTACAACATCCCGAGCACCTCTGGACACTCCTCCTTTGTACTTTTCTGTCCCAGCTGTTGGACTGGAGGCCTGAGGGCTGCTCTGCCTTGCATACAGGACAAGGAAGACCCTCAGGGCTTCCCTGCTCTAGGGAAGCAAAAGACTCTCCCCTCTCAGCTGTGGAGTCAGAGAGAAGTTTCTTCCTTCACAAGGTGCCTGGCTGTGCTGCCTCTTGGCTGATGCCCAGGTTTGTGTTGCAGGTGGGGCATATCTGGAGATGGAAGATAGCAGAATATCACTGGGCAAACTCAAGGAGGGCTCAGAGAACCCAGCTTTTGACTTGATGGTAAATCCCACCCCCACTTTCTCTCCTGTGCTGACACCATGGAGCGGTGCGGGAGCGTTGACTAACCAAGTGTTGGTGTTTTGCAGGAAGAGGAGGAACTCCCTGAGGGAAACGATGGTCTACCTGAAGAGAGTGAGAAAGAAGAGAAAGCCCGATGCCCCTCCTGCTGGAGGTAGAGTTACATTGTTAGGGGGAGCATCACTTTCCTTCCTGGACAGCTCCCCCTGACCAAACTATTGACCTTCCTGTAAGACTACCTGAGGTTAATGTGTGGGAGCTGTTGGCCCAGCTGGATCCTGTCAGCCCCACCAAGCAGAAGTGTCCATGTCCCCCCTGCCTGCCATGGCAAGGCTCAGCTCATGATAAAGGATGCCAATAACTGTATTAACAGCGGTCTGTGCAACAGATATACTGAGATCTCTTGGTCACAGCAAAACAACTCTTAGCAGCCCGACTACTCCAGGCCCTTTTTGGGTACCCAACAGTCATGCCAGACTCTGCCATCCTTTTTTCCCCCAGAATGTGACCCACAGCCCTCAGATCCCTTTGACACTCTGAATAACAGGGATCATATGGGAGGCATGCTGTGGTACCCAAGGAGGACCAACCTCTCTGCTTCATGGAGAGGCAGACCCTTGGGGCACCTCCACTGACAGGCTATTTCTGACAGACTGAGAGGCAAAGCTGATGTGAGTCGTTTCTGCTATAGCAGAGCCTTAAGTCCCAATCCCTGCTGAGCCTGCAGCAGCCTCCTACACATTCTCTGCTATCTTATCTCCAGATAATAGTCCTGTCCCCCGTGGTAAGGCTCAGCTCATAAGGGATGCCAAGGGCTGCATTAACAGAGGTATGGGAACAGATGTGCTGAGATCTTTTGAGCTTGCAGTATATGAACCTGCATTTGGACTACATGGCAGGTTTGCATGGGGCAGGCAGCATCTCTCTGTGACTGGATTGTTTCTCCAAAGCCTCAGGAGAACTGGAGCTTCTTGTGAGACTGCCCAGATTTAGTGTATGGGAGCTGTTGGCTGTTGGATCCCATCAACCCCACCAGGCAGAAGTGTTGCCCCAGTGAGAAGGGAGATTGGCTTAGCTGTGTCTTTAACATGCACTGGTCTCTCTGTCTAACTCTCCCCAGGAAGGTGACGCAGCCCATGGGGAAGGCAAGGCATTTTTGCAAGACTCATTCCAGCTTGCTCCGGAAGATCTTCCTGGGTCTCCTGTGTACAGGTGAAACAGCCTGGGAACCAGGGACATCAGGGTGGAGAGTGCCCATGGCCCGAGGGGACTTCTCCATCAGTCCTTTGGCCACTCTTGATTCCAGCCTGCCAAGCAAGTGGGACACCAACCTTTCTTCTGGAGACCACGTCTTAGCATAGCCTTGCCCAGCTGCAGTTGGCCTAACTTATTCTCATCCCACTTCTCTCTTCACAAGGGGTTCACATGTCACCAGTACCAAGGCAGCATTAGCCTGTGCCTGTCTCCCTGCCCAGCAAATGAACAGTCCTCCTCATCTTTACTCCTTTCAGCCCATAACAGGCAATGTGCTGGTGGCTGCACAAGCCCACAGATCTGCCCATCATGCTGCTGTGGTGTTGCTCCTCCATGCAGTCGCTGTGTGTGGTGGGGCTCAGTGAAGGGGGTCCGGCGGGGGGCCTTGTGTGAGCTGAGTCTGTCTGCTGGCTTTCAACACTGCTTATTGTCCCTGCCTCTCTCCTTTCCAGCTTACCTGTGCTACTTCATTGCGGCCTGTTGCCTGAACTTCCAGCGTGCCCTTGCCTTAGTGGTCATCACCTGCATTGTTGTCTTCTTTGTGGGCTATGACTTCATTCAGAAGCACTATGGGGCAAAGCTGGTGAGGCTCTTCAGCCCTTGTCAGCAGTGCTTCCGGAAGTCCTGGCCATGGCTGAAATGGTGAGTTGGAGAACAGATTGCACTGCATGCCCCATGTCATGAGCAGATGCCTGCTTTCCTTGGCCACTTGAAAAGTGTTGTCCTCGTCTGATCACCCCCCTGATGAGCATATGTGGGAGTGCCCACAAGGAAATACTGTTTGCATGCACAGACTGGGCTTGCCCTGCTCATCAAGGTATGGGGGGAAGGAGTCTGTTCCTCACTCACCCCATTCATGCCCTGGGCAAAGCTAGCCTCAAGGATTCTCAGGGGACTGCTGCAGCTGCCTGCAAAAGGATGGTGATAGCACAAGGTGGTCGTTAAGGTGCTGGCACTGTCAGTGCTGACCAGAAAAGGCTGCTCAGCTTGGTTGCCTTTTGGAGTGATCCCCACCTCTTGAGTAGCTTGGGTTTGGGTTTGCCATGGCTAGGTCACACCAGATAACCTAGTAGCTTTCCTTGATGAGCTAACTGATATTTTAGACAATGTGCCGGGTGTTCCTGCAGTGATGTCACCTCACCAACATGTCATCGCGTATTTCTGCAGTGACATCTCCTGTGTGACAGGCTGTCTGGTGCTTCTTTTTCAGGGTGTTCTGCTTGGCCGTTCTGGGTGGGCTGGTCACTTGGTTGGCTCTGGATACTGCCAAAAATCCGGAGCAGCTGATCTCATTTGCTGGCATCTGTGTCTTTGTGCTGGTCCTTTTTGCCTGCTCCAAGCACCATGGCGCAGTAAGTTAAAATGTTTCCCTGGGCCCAGTGCTGAAGACACTGTGCTCCACTGGGAGAGAGCTGGTTCTGAAACACCCTCCCAGAGTGGGAAGCAGCGGGGGTTGTGGACAGAGGTGACCTGTGGAAGCAAGACTGCTGTTAATACAGCCCTGTGGAAGCAACCACCCACCCAATGTGCTTGCATTTGTCCCTTGACGTTCACAGCAGAAAGCAAATAGAATCCTCTGGACCCCAGGCAAAATGCAGGAGGCCGTGCCACCTGCAGGCCTCATGGGCAGAGAACTGGCAAGGTCCAGGGCTGCAGAGCCAGCCTGGGACTCCTGACTCTCATAACACACCTCTGTTACCTTGACCTCAGGGCAGTCAATGCCACAAATGCCTTCTTTTGTCACAGGGAGTGAAATGCTCCCCAAAACCCTGTCCATTCAGATGGGTGCAGAGGGAGTTTTACAAAAGCACCTAGTGATTTAGACAAGGAGTTTTGTGAGGGATATCTTTTATTGGACCAGCTGTATAGTTGGGAAGGTGTCTGCCTAATTTAGATCCCTGCCTCCATTAACTTTCAGCCTCACCTGCTTAGTCACTCCTGTACAACCCCTGAGGTCCCTGCCCTTCTGATGGGCCATGAAGGGTTACCCATGTAAGCTTTTGCTTTGGACGACTGTGATGCAACACCCTAAGTCCCTGGTCAGACACTCTGCCTGGCTGACACTGGTGCTGCTAGAAGCAGAGTATGGCCTGCCCATATATGAAGGCCCATGTGCTCTTCTCTCTGGGAGAGCTATTCCCTGATATGAGGACAACCCAGCACCCATTCCCTGGCACCTGCCACCTCCCCCTCTGCCCTGTCCTCTGCTCTGTGCTTCTCCCCCTTGCTTTCCACACCCTCTGCCTGCTTTTCCAGAGCTACACTGAGCCCCTTGGTCAGTCAGAAGCCCGTTGACAGTCCCTTGCAGAGAAGTGATCTAGATGTTGCAAGATGTTGCCTCAGCCAAGAGCCTTCTCCAGGCACTGAGCTGTTAGTCCAAGGGACCACCATGGAAGCCACATGCCTGCCAGTTTGGCCCATGTTGTGATATCTGGGCTCATGGGCAAGGCTGAACACTGGAGTGGGAAGGCTCCAGGACTCATTAATTCACATGGCCCCATATTGTCCTTGGTCCAGGTGTCCTGGAGAGCTGTCTTCTGGGGTCTTGGGATGGAGTTTGTTCTGGGAATCTTCATCATCAGGACGGACCTTGGATTTGAGGCCTTCCAGTGGCTGGGCAGTCAGATTCAGGTAACAGCAAGCATCACAGGGCACAGCCAGTGCCCAGGAGGTGGGCTTGTGATCATCAGGCTAGCTCCATCATGGGTCTCTGAGGCCAAAGCTGAGAGACACAACAGAGAGACACAGATGGGACCCAGGAGGCTCTGGTGCCAGGGTTGGAGCCTCTTGCGACAAGTCTGGGCCTTGGCTTCCCAGGTCACATGGCTTGGGCAGCAGTGGGGAGTGGAGGTGGGGTGTGGAAATGGTACATGGAGATGGGGGTAAAGAAAGGAATGGGCTGTGGAAATGGGATTTGGAAATTGGGGGACAGAGGAGCTGGTGTGTGTGATGGAGGGGGGAGCTGAGGGAGAGCGAGGGTGTGGGGGCTGGGAGAGGCGTGGGACAGGGGTAGGTTCTAACTCTCCCTGATTTCTCAAATTAGGTGGGAAAGTGGTACGAGGCAGGTGAAAGGAAGGCCCAGGGGGCAGGAGCTACCCTGCTGTCACTGGGTCCCTGATGAGGGGATATGGGCCCTGCTCCTTTACATCCATAGCAAGAAGCCAGGCAGGAGGAGGAATGGGCTGGAGTGGAGGGACACTGAGCAGCCCTAGGGATCATACTAGTGGAGCTCTTTGTTCAGTGTCAGAAGGATGTGGCACCTACTCTGATTCACTCCTTGTGCCCAAGGCCCTGCAGGTTCTGGCCCCTTCCACTGTGTTGCTGGTTCCCAGGAACTCTTTAGCAAATGGGAGGCTACCTGCCTTTCCTGTCAACTCTTTGCCAGGACGCAGCATCCCTGAGCCTGTTCTTTGCCATGGACCCACTACCCCCCTATCAGGGTGCATTGCTTGAATAGAGATCCTGGGTGGTTCCCTGTCTTGGTCACTATTCAGACCAAAGACACCGTATGCCCCACCCAGCCCTTCTCAGTTTCTCCTCTTCCTCCTCCTCAGTTCCCTCTCTGGAGGCATTTTGGGCAGGACTGTCTCTGGAGTAGGTCCCTGGGCTCTGGCTTCCCTGTGTTTCATAGTTTCATAGTTTGTAGGGTCGGAAGGGACCTTGACAGATCATCAAGTCCAACCCCCTGCCATGGCAGGAAAGAGCACTGGGGTCAAACGACCCCAGCAAGGTGTTCATCTAGCATTCTCTTAAAGACCCCCTTGTACAGTCCCAGCTTGCACTAGCTAGGTGGATTTGGAGGTTTCCACATGGTGTGGTCCCTTGGTAGGAGTGGAGCACAGCGCAGAGGAGGTGTCTGCAGGGATCCTTCATCACAGTGCAGGTTGGAACAGGCCTGAGGAGAGCTTTCCGGGGTGCTGCTCTCTCTGATCTCTGACCTCTTCCCTTGCAGTATTTCCTGAGTTACACCACAGCCGGCTCCGGCTTCGTCTTTGGGAACAAGCTGATCCAAGAGGCCTTTGCCTTTCAGGTGAGCTCTCAGGCCAGGGGGACCAACCCTGAGGCAGGGACAGGGGGACTGTGGGGCTTTGAGCAGCCCAGACACTCGCTTATTAACCTGGTGTTTTGCCACTCCAGGCCAGCTGTAAGGGCTGGCACCCTGACCCCCTGGCACTGCACAGCTCATAGGCCAGGCTAGAAACCATTGTGGGCACTGATGCCCTGCCCTTATGCTCAGCTGCAGGGGCTGGGGTGAGCTCTAGCACCTCAGACTGACCTGGGGCCTGCCAAGCATCCCACCAGCAGGCATTGCTGGGCTCTTACACTCAGCCTGTGCCTTGCCATTCTGCCTACAGGCTTTACCCATCATCGTCTTCTTCAGCTGCGTGATGTCCATTCTCTACTACCTTGGCCTCATGCAGTGGATCATCCTGAAGGTAACACCCAGCCTCTCTGGGTCCTCCCAAGTGGGGCTGGGGGCTGGCAGTATGATCTACTCGTCCCACGTAGTACCTTGGCTTGGCAGGGGTAAGCATGGCCCCAATGGAAGGGGAACCTGGTATTGACTGGGGCAGTACAGATCTCTACAGCCACACCTCTGCCCCTCAGCACTCCTGGATCTCAGCCACAGGTCTTGAGCTGGACCCTGGAGCAAGGCAGAAGTCCAGGTGCAATGGGAGGCCAAGCTGTTTGAAATGCTGTGGTTTGGCACCGAGACACAGGCTTCTCCTACTTCTCTCCAGATCTCCTGGCTGCTGCAGGTCACCATGGGCACCACGGCTACGGAGACCTTGAGTGTCGCAGGAAACATCTTTGTGGGACAGGTGAGTGAGGCAAGGCCCGGACAGCTGTCCACAGGGAGGAACATGCTTTGGTCTTGTCCAAAGAGCTGTGCCCTGGGGCAGGAAGCTGCTGTTGCTCTGGGTGTCTCCCAAGCCTTTTTACAGCCATTGTCTCTGGACAGTGTGCAGACAGAGGTCTATGAAAGCTTGTTCTCAACCCCCTTGAGGAGGCATGGCCCTCAAGGAGGCCTAGCCCCAGGCCTCTGCCCCAGTGGGCAGGCCTCAGAGAAGCTGGTCCTTGATATATACCCATCAAAGGGCTCCCAAGGCTCCACTCAGCCCTCCTCCTCCCCCATCCCCCAGTTCCCTTGAGCCTGGGAAGCAGTGGGGTGATGTGAAGCCCAAGAGCACCACTGTGGGATGACCCCCAACCAGGGAGGGGCCTCTGGCAGCATGCACAGCCCTCACTGCCTTCTCCTGTCATGCAGACAGAAGCTCCCCTGCTGATCCGTCCCTACCTAGCGGACATGACGTACTCAGAAATCCATGCCGTGATGACCGGGGGCTTCTCCACTATTGCCGGAAGTGTGATGGGAGCCTACATGTCCTTCGGGGTGAGTGCAGAAGGCCCCATCATGTGGCCACCCCTGGGTGGGGGCTCCCTGCTGCGTGTGCTAATGATCCCCTCATCTAGAGCCTTAGCATACTGGGCACAGGTATGGCGATTGTCCCTGTGAGACCAGAGAGGCCCAGGGGAGAGAAGACAGCTCTGCCCAAAGGCAGACAGAGCCCCCCTGGACTGATCAGACCTGAGCCACAGGATGCACCGGGGCAGCTCCTGTGCAAACTGGCAGGCCCTGCCTGTGGGCACACAAGCCCTCTCACTGCTAGAGGTGCAGAGTATAAATGTGACCCTACCACTGCATACTGCTCACTAGTTAAAAGAGCACATGAGATCCTGAGTGGAGACCTCAGTGGGTTCTGAGTCCAATGACAAGAGGAAGGAAAGTCCCTCTAAGTCTAAAAGTCCACTGGGCTCCTGTGGTTAAAGTACAACAGTTTGTTTGCCAAAGGTATGCAAAGGAATGATGTAGCCAGCATCACGTCCAGCTGCCTTTGACTCCCCAGGGGGCCACTCACAGCTCTGGGCAGCCTTTAACTCCAACAGATCGTAAACTCACAGCTCCAGAGCCATAGAGGCACCCTCACCACTCAGCCACCATGAGCCCAAGAGCAACCAGCCCCACTAAACATCTCCAGCACCTTGCTTTCAAACATATTCATATCTGATATGAAGTGAAGCCTTCATCTGAACAATGCTCCTCAGCCCCTTTCCTCTAAGTTGAGGAGAGCTTTTGTAAGGACTGGCTTTTCAGTGGTGTTAAGTCTGACATTTACTGACTTTTGTGGGGGAAAAAACCCCATCAGCTGAGATGAGCTGGAGCTGTGGTTATCACTATCATCATTAAAGATGGATTCTACTTACTTGAATAAGGCAGATGCACACACAATGGGAGAGAGAGGAACAGTAAAGGGTGGGCTTTGTCTGTTCCTGACTTCTTTGCAGCCTTACTGCTAAGTGCAGGCAGATCCCTAGGTCTTGCCAGCAGCTACTCTGAGATTTGGGAAACGTGTGCCAGCAATGGGCTGTTTGAGATGTTGCTTTTAGGAGGCTTTGGGAACATGTTGAGAAAACTTTACAGCAGCCCTTGACATCGGATGCTCATGAAAAGGTTCAAGAGGGAAACAGTAAGATAGGATCAGCCCACATAAGAGTTGCTAGTGCAGCTCAAAGGCTGCGTGAGGGTCAGGAATAAAGGAAGGAGAGAACTGGAGCTCAGTGCACCATGACTGTTTGGCTGGGAGGCATAATGATAAGGGGATGAAGTGCTGCAACATCACCCCCTCTCCTAGGTCCTTCTAAAGAGATTTGAGGGAATCAGGTCTCCTGTACCTCAGACCAGAGGCCTGGAAGCGACGGCTGCTGATGTTCGTGGCCTGAGTGCAGCTGTGTGCAGCCTGGGGGTGGGAGACACCCATCAGGATCACACATTGCAGCTTCTAGAAACAGGCTCAGAGCTGTGAGAGGCATTCACCCATGGATAGGTCCTCTCCTAGACACCCTAGGCACATCTACACATGCCTATTAATGTGCAGAAATCAGCTCTGGAGCTAACTGCTGCTGGGTGCGTGTTTGCATGTGTGCCCAGACCACAGTACATTGAACCAGGTTGGAGCAGGCCTGACTGGCAGGGGGCCTGGGGCTGCTTCGACCCAGCTGAATGTGTTGTGGAGGGGCTGGCTGGGGTATGAGGGTGCTTCAGTGTGGGGCTAGTTGGCAGGCAGCCCCTGCACTGAAGCACTTCTGTGCCCCAGCCAGCCAGCTCAGCATCTACATGTGTGCTGCTGCACATGAAAAAACTCCATAGCAGGGAAGGGCTTGCATTAACAAGCCCTACCCTGCTGCAGAGTTCATTAGTTTCCTGCACCCTAATAGGGGCCCATGTAGAGATGCTGAGATGTTTATTGAGGACTAGACTTGCCCTTCACTCACTGCTTCCCCGCTGCCAGCCCCAGGTCAGCCTCTCTGCTATTGGCTCCGTGGGGAGACACCAGGCCCCTGCCACATGATTGCCCCTGTGCTTCTGTGTTGTAGATAGATGCATCATCGCTGATAGCAGCCTCTGTCATGGCTGCGCCCTGTGCTCTCGCCATGTCCAAGCTGGTTTATCCTGAGGTGGAGAAGTCTAAATTCAAGAGCAAAGACGGCGTGATAATTAGCAACGGGTGAGCAGCAGGCAGGGCTGGGCTCTATCAGCCCAGGGTGGGATGTCCAGGGGCTGCCAAGCATGGGGGCAAGGGGATGGAGACAGGGCAGGGATATCCCACAGAGCTGGGGAGGGCAGTGGGGGACCCCAAGCAAGATCTGAGAAGACTGGGGCAAGGAACTGATGTGATGGGGTAGCATGCTGCTTCCAGGGCCATGAACAAAGGATGGGAAGGTCAGTATATTGGCAGGGCAGGCCAGGCCCAGGGAACTGTGCCCAGGGACTGGCCAGACAGGGAGCATTGAGCCCATGTGGAACCTCTTTCAGTGGCTGACTCCTTTTGTCTCTCCAGGGGAGAGCAGAATATCCTGGAAGCTGCCAGCAATGGTGCTTCCGCTTCCGTGGGGCTGGTGGCCAACATTGCGGCCAACCTGATCGCCTTCCTGGCCGTGCTGGAGTTTGTCAATGCTGCACTCTCCTGGCTTGGGGAGATGGTGGACATCAAGGGGCTCTCCTTCCAGGTAGTGCACTACCAGCCCCCTCACAAAATACCTTCTCCTTCCCTGCCTCCCTCCCTCCAGCCTTTCTCCTCCCCTCCCACCTTAAGTCCTCCATAGGCTCCCTCTTGCTGTTGGGATGCCTGTCCACAAGCTGCCCACTGCTTCTGCCTACTCACCTTGCACAGGACTGGAGGAGGTGGCTGCCTGGGGCTGTTTGGGAGGGTGTGCATGTGAGCACACTCCCACAATGATGCTGATATGTGTGGTGGCGGTCTCTGCTCTCAGCTGATCTGCTCCTATGTCCTCATGCCCGTGGCCTTTCTGATGGGGGCCGACTGGGCAGACTCACCGGTGGTGGCTGAGCTCCTGGGGATCAAAATCTTCCTGAATGAGTTTGTGGCCTATGAGCGGCTGTCCATGTACAAGAAGAACCGCCTGGAGGGGCTGGAGGAGTGGAAAGGCAGCCAGAAGCAGTGGATTTCGGTGAGAGGCAGGTGTCAGCACACAGGGCTGGCAGAGGGGCTAGCTGGCAGCAGCAGGCACAGGGCAGGGAGCTGGGAGGGGTGAGCGGAGCTGGGGCTCTGTCTAGGCAGAGGAAAGGAACTGGCTGGGGGCAGCAGGGCTGGGAACTCGCAATACTGCTCAGGGCTCCAGGCGTTACAGACCTCCCTGCCTGGGACCCTGCTGCAGCCAGGGATTGGGGAAGGGGAGTGCAATCCAGCATGATGATGCCTGGTCCTGAGTGCCCCAACTGCAAGCTGGTGGCAGTGGTGTAGCACCCATCCTATGAGGGATGCAGGGACCCCGAGGGCTTTGGCAACTCAGGAACAGGGAAGGGGGGCTCCAGTTTCTCTCACTTCCTGCCCCTACCCCTTGGTGCAGCAAGCCAAGGGGGCACACGCGTATAGCACAGGAGGTGCCACTCCTGAGGCATGAGTGGCTGTGGAGCAGGGAGGAGGGGGGCACCTTGCCACAGCCCATGTACCCTCTGCTCAGCTTCTCTTGCCGGCAGCATCCGCCACAGATATCTCCAGGCTCTCAGGGGTGGGGCTGCAGGAAGTGGCCATCTCAGGGCTGGGTCTGTCTCCCTGCTGCTGCTCAGTGCCCTACCTCCACAGCCTGGGCTCTTGGCTCACAAGAGGCCAGAAGGTCAGCGTGGGGGTGAGGGTGTCACCACGACTAGGGTGGCTGTCTCAGGGACTGGTCCTCAATGCACCCTTCATCTGCTCTCGTGTCTGTTAGGTGCGAGCTGAGATCATTACGACCTTTGCCCTCTGTGGATTTGCCAACCTCAGCTCCATCGGGATCATGCTGGGAGGCCTGAGTGAGTACGGGGCTGCAGCAGGTGCTGGGGCAGGGCAGTGGAGGAGCCCGGGTATCCCAAACACCCCACCCTCCAGGGGGCTATGCTGGGGGCAGTGTGAGAGAAGGCATCGTGCTGGATTCTGGCTGAGACAGGGCCAGGTGCTGCTACCAGAGCCCCAGCAGCGCTGTCCAGCTGACTTTTGCAGGTTTTTCCTGCATTACAGTGTCCCCTGGTGTGGGATACTGCTCTGCAGTGATGGGAGATAGTTCTTACCTGTCAGCTGGCTGAAGGGACACTGCAGTGCTGGGCAGAGGTGGGAAGCTGTAGGCAGCTCCCTCCTGGCCAGACAACAGGACCCAGGGCTCTGGTCTTTCCCTCAGCGGGTGGCTTCTCCAGCCCTCACCACTGCGGGCTCTCACCATGCTCTGTTCCCTGCAGCATCCATGGTTCCTCAGAGGAAGAGTGACTTCGCCAGCATCGTGCTGCGAGCTCTGTTCACCGGGGCCTGCGTCTCTATTCTTAATGCCTGTGTGGCAGGTATGGTCCCAACCTCATGCTCACTGGCCCTGGGGCCTGCTGGGGAGGACCCTGCCAGAGATGGGGGTGGGAAGGTGAGGGGAAAGACCTGGGGCAGACGGAAACTCCACTGGGAATGAAAATGGGAAGGAGGCAGGGGGAAGAGGAGGGAAGCTGTCCTGCCCCTCTCCCCAACCCCTCTGTGGGGCTGTGCTCCCTGAGCACCCTCTGGCCAAGCAGAGCTGGGCATCCCCTGCCCACACACAGGCAGGTTTGTGCTCCTATGGGTCCCCTGCCTCACCAGCAGCAGGGAGTGACCAGGGCCAACCAGAGGGGCTTTGCTGGCAGGGCCAGGGGCAGGGGTGTGTGCCGGGGCTAGTGTCAAAGAATCTCCATGGCTGTGTTTCATTTCCCCCAGGCATCCTGTACGTGCCCAGAGGGGAAGTGGAGAACTGCGTCACCTTCCTGAGCACCGTGGACTTCAACAGCACCAGCTACAACATCTATGTGTGCTGCCGGCAGCTCTTTGCAAAGTGAGTCTGTGCCTGGTCCTCAACTATGTCCATGGGGCTGGATGGGCCCTGCTGAGCTGGGGAGGCTGCACGTTAGCTTCAGAGAGCGGCTGTGCTGGCCACAGTCGTCACCTCAGAATTAACAGGGTGAAGCTGTGGCCCAGCCTGGGCAGCAGGGTAGCTGATGGCTGGGTGCAGTACTGCCTGCCACTGCTGGGGGCACAGCCCTCATACATGCCCGTGGGGAAAGCATCAGCTTCCCAGACCATCTCCTCCACACAGCTTCTGCTTTGCCTGTTTCAAACTGGACCCCCTATTGTGGTGAGGTGCATCTCACTACAGTCTTCACGGTGGTTCCTACCAACATTTTTAATGAGATTGCTTTGAAACGTACTTTTAACCTGCTCCCTGCACGGATGACTCTTAACTACCTTTGCAACAGCAGGACACTGACCTCTGCTATCCCCCTGCTTTTCCTGTGGCACCACAGGATGCTATGCCTTGTAGCCAGGCAACAGGATTGATTGAGTACCTTAAGTAATAGGTTATTTGAGTAGCTTAAGTAATAGATTTGTAGGGAATGGCTTGGAGAGCAAAAGGTGCATCAGTAGCTATTGATCACGGGAGTGAGGGGCACAGCCTCTGAATCAGACCTTCCTAGGCCTTCATTTAAAAAAAAAATAATAACAACAACAACAACAACAAAAATATATATACATTATGTAGCATAAACTTTCCATCACACACCTTAAACCACATTAAGAAACCATGCACCCGTTACAATATATGCACCTACTCCCTTGCGCCTCTGTGTACCCCCCACTGCCCTTCCCTAACTCAATTGCAAATGCTAAAGGCTGCAAGTAAGAGAGGAGCTCTGGAAAAACCTGGGTCACAGCCTGTTCACTCTCCCTTTCAGCATCCACTCTCTGCCCCATGACACAGGAAAGTGGGCAAGTTGGACCTACAGTCTTTAAGGGACTGTAGTCCCATATGCAGCAGCAGCTGATATCTTTTCAGGGCTCCCCCTGCCCTTGAGGACCTCCTCCCAGTAAATGTCTCTTATGAGTCTCAGCCTGCTGGTAGGAGGAGGGAGGATTGAGCCTCAAGGAATTGTGGGAGGGGAGACAACAGTGCTGGGCTGTGGAGAGGGCAGGAAGGGGTATTTTTGACAGGTTGGGGTGGGGAAAGGAGGCTTCAGGGAGGGGGGTGAACATAAGCACCAACTTTTTTTTTTTGCTGGTAGGTGCTTGCAGGTGTAAAAAAACCCCCCAAAACAAAACCATCACTTTACTTTTAACTTGACATATTCCTGTGCTCAGCCCCACGCATGCCCAGAAGAAGCAGCACGTTACTTCTACCTGGCTCTGCAACTTCTGTAAAGATTGGGCACTTAATGGGGCTTTTTTAACACTTTTACCCAGTAGCGGATTAAATCAGCTTGAGCTAAAAGCACCAAAAAGCCTTGCTGAAGCACATGATCGTTACAGATGCTGCAGAGCCGGGTTGAAGTAACATCCTGCTTCTTTCAGTAAAGCTTTTTGTTTGTTTGTTTGTTTGTAAACATCTGCAAGCAGCTCTGTGGATGCTAATTTTTTTTGGTGGGTGCTTGAGCCCTGGAGCACCCATGAAGTCAGCACCTATGGGTGTGAGGCAAAACCGTGGTTGTCAATCTAGATGGGAGGGTAGAGATTGGACTAGGAGGCAGGGTTGCAACTTCCAACACACAAGGCCCCATGAGATTGCCTAAAACCATGACTATATAAAAAGAAGACATGTGGATGCTTTTTATTTGCCTGCTAAGTTTGGAGCTCAGGGAACTGCCTCCTTCAGGCTTTTTTTCCCCCTCACAATCCAAAGGCCTGAACACTGGTATGTCAACACTGCCCGTCCCAGCCAGAACATGCACGCCCCCAGCATACTCCAGTCACCTGCTCCCACCAACCTGCCAGCGAAGCTGTTCTTAGGTTGTCCTTGGTGGCTTCTCTTGTTCTGCTAGAGTTGGAAGGCTCAAGAGCAGGGGCTGAAGGATACACCAGGGAGTAGCTTCACGGCCACATTTCCAGGTTGGAAGAGGCTGTGCTAACCATGACAGGAGGCTGCCAGGGGTAGGAGGGAGAGGTTGCCAAGTCCATTATTTTTTCTGCCAGCAACAGCTGAGAGTCTCTGATAGTCACATGACTCCAGGCACCAGTTATAAGGAAAACACCTGATGTCAGGAGATCCATGAAGAACTCACCTGTGTGGGCAGTCCTGGGTGAGAGGAGGGTGGCAGTAATGTCCCTGGGTTGGTGCAGTGTTAAACAGAGTGAAGCTGTCTTAGCAGAACCAGGAGGGGATTTCAGCCTTGGGTTGTGGGGAGCTGAGGACTATCAGAAGAGAGGGATGACATCTTGAGGGAGGAAGGAGGGGAGGGGGCAGTCTCAGGCCCGTATTGTCCCAGGGATATTTGCAGCCAACAAGTGCCTGCTGACATGTGGCTCACCCCAGCCATGGCCCTCTCTTCCAGCTCCATGCTCAGCAACAACGGGACCCTCTCCTTCACTGGTGCCTGGGCAGGACTTGAGGCCAACATGGCATCGCTGACGCAGTGCTGTGGGCACTACAACCACACGACCTGTCCGGGGCAACCCTAGGTCAGCCGGTGTGAGGTGGTGACAGGACTGGATATCTACATGGGCACATGCCCAAACTGCAAAGGCAAGGGCTTGTGCAAGAACCAACCAGGACCTGACACTCAGGGCCTGACACCTTCCCAGCCCATTCTGCCAGGCACAAAAGAGTGCTGCAGGGGCAGGGCCCGGGCTTCTACTCAGCTCCCATTAGCGGCACTGCCCAAGAGCTGTCGGGGACTGCACTTCCCCTTCCAGCCCCCAGAGACTGTACACAACCAGCCTGGATCGTGGAAACTGCCCTTAGGCTGGCTCCAGGATCAGTGAGCCACAGGGGTTCTTGAGCACTCCCCCTACTTCCTGATGGACCCAGCCCACAGCCCAGGCCTTTCCTGACTGCTCCTTCTGACATTTGCTATCCCATATGCAGCAGCAGCTGATGCCCTGCCCTTGAGGACTGGCTCCCATGCCCTTGAGAACTGGCTTCTCTGCCACCCTGATTCATGCACGTGGCCTTGACTTAGGCACATGAGGGGCCCTGCTTTATAATGTCAAGTCAATAACAGCTCCTGTTCAAACCATGGAAACTGCAGTGTCCCTGCCTCTGGCCATCCTCTAGGCTGGACAGTGCTGGTAGGTATGGAGTCCCCCCCTATACTGGACCCCTGGCCTAGGCCTAAAGGTTGAAATTTTTGGAGCTCAGCACCCTCAGTAGGAACCTGGGTGTCAAAGGTGCTCCATGGCCAGCAGCTCCTGTTGCATCAGGGGTCAGGGCCCTGTTTAGCAGCCAAAACAGGCTGCAGGTTCTACACCCTTACCTCTTCCCTTTCATAAGTCCCCTTTGTCTTCCTCATCCCCTTCACTGACACCCCAGTCCTTATGTAGCAGCTTTGCACCAGGACAGAGCTCCGCAGCTTGGCTAGTCTATGGCTGTGATCCCCATGGCTGTAACCAGGGCAATTGAGGCTCGCAGCACCCTAGGTGAATACAGTCACAGGTCAGGAGTTGTCCAGAGCCCAAAGAGTGGGTCTAAATGGTCAATTTTCATCATGGTCAAAGTTGATGGGAGCATCAAGTGTGTGTGCTAGGTCCCCTGTTGTTCTATTACCGATCTGGGAAGTGTGAGGGAGCTGGGAGTCAGCAAAATTAGCAATGGCACTGTTATGGTGAGAATTCCCAACCCTGCCAGCCACACTGACACACTGGATAGCAGACCAGTCCTTCTCACTTTATTGCACACGAGCACACCCATTTGCCAATACACAGATGAGTATGTACAGGGGTATTTTACAACTATCTGAACAAGAGCAGGAAATGTACACTCCTGAGCAGACAAGCGCAGCCACAGCCACGGAATGCAAAGCGCCGCAGTAAGAAACTGCCCCGCCTGGTCTCTGCTGGACCTCGCCACGTGGCAGTTGGGGCACATGGATCACCACTTCCTCGCCATTGGAGAGAGACACCTCCACTGCGGACACAGTGATCCCTGTCCCTGCCTCAGCCCTCGCCATGAGCTGGAGGAACATCCCCACCACTCCTGTGACAACAGTGACTCCCTGACGCAGTTATTCCCACAGCTGCCAGCTCTTCTCTGCTGTAACTGGGCAGCTCTGAGAGAGAAAGGTGTGTTTTTGACATAGTGGCCATTAAGCAGATGCCTCATGAAGGCCAGAAGCTTGCAGCTCCCCTAGCCACCAGTCAGCAGGTGTGAGGCATCGTTGGGTGGAGGCCCTGACATGCCACAACTACAGACCTGAGGCAAAAGCACGTGCCTTCTTACTCAGCAAAGCCAGAGCCTATAAGTGCTCCCTGCCATGGGCTTTGCTTTCTTTTGGGGCAGGGACAGAGCGGGGTGGGAGGGCTTGCTTACTTTTCCAGGTTCTGGCCAGCTCTGCTCCTATCCTGAAGGCAAACTGGCTCAGTTGAGATTTGCTACAGGGCTCCAAGCACGTTTGTGGTGGCAGCTCACAGTATCCCCACAACAGAGGTGGGGCCCTGAGTCTGTAGCTGCCTTCTTCTTCCTTCCCAGCCACAGTTAATGAAAGGAAATGATAAACAGAAACCAGAGGGTGTAACTAAGCTCCAGCAGGGAGGGTGCATCTGCATTACCATTTCACCATCAGCCACCTGCCTCCGATCCCTCCAGAGGGAGGCAGCACCACACCTGGTGACCACCCCACACTAGCAAGTAAATGGCCTCGTACAGATGAGCCCTGGGGTTTGGGGGGGTTTTTTAAGGGCAATTTTCTGTGTCCCAGGTCAAATTAGCCAAATCTGGTCCAAATCTTTTTGAATCATCCAGGAACCATATGTGGCCCTACTACCAGCAAGTATCCTCCACTCCAGCCTGGGGCTTCAGATGCTTCCAAATCCTTTGGCAGGCATCCTATGTGCAGGCCCAAGCCCAGAAGCTTAGGGTTTGGATGCCCCTGAGTTTTGCTTGTCCTCAGCCATATGGCCGCAGGAGCAAGCTGGGGAGATGTCTCCCATTTCCACAAAGTTAGCAGGTAGCCAAGATCCTCCCACTGGAAGCTGGCCAGTGGGAAGCTAACTATGAGGCTCTAGAAAGGAGTCCTGTCCACAAGCAGACAAAGGTGCAACCCTCCACTACACAGTGCCATTTTAATTGTATTACATCGGTCAGGGTATTTCCCCTGCCAGGGTGCTTAGCTTTTGCAGCGTCCTCTTTTCACTGGTTCCCTGCATCAGGGAGATGCCCTCGACCCAGTCAGGACCTGCACAACTGACGGTGCAAGCAAGCAAAGCAGATCCCCTGCCCCGGTGTCTGTCACAAAGACCCAAAGAAGAAGCCCATGGCTCATATTTTCATGTTGTTTGCCCCCAGGGCAGAGGGTGGGAGGTAGGCAAGGCAGGGCCTGCCTGTGTGTCTCAGGGCAAGGGTGCAGGAAAAAGGACTCATGCCCTCCCTGGCTCCTAGTGAGGTGAGCGGTGAGGCTGCTGCCTTCTCAGATAGCTAACTGATGAGGCATGACACCTGGCTCTTCACAGCAGCCCTGGCACAAAGGGCAGTGACTTTCTCCTCCTTCCTCCTGAGCCTGGCTACTGACCTGGCCTCCACATGAGGTAGAGCAGCCCTGAGGCCTCGCTAGCTTCCACCAACAGGTAACAGCTCCCAGTTGCCTCTCTGCTGCCCTAGAACACCCTTGGGGGGCTGGCTCTGGAGGGGGAAAGTACAACCTGGGGCTTGCCAGCAGCAGGGCACTCTCACAAGGGGAAGTTGCAGCTGGCAAGCACTGATCCTAGCAAGCGGGGTATGGGCTGCTCATCCCGTCTGCTGGCAGCATTCAGAACGAGTGGCCCTGTGGGGGACCGGGCAGCCTGGGATCACTATGCTCAGGAGGGGACCTGGGTTTGACAGCAAAGGGCAGCTGAGGATT
>NW_005841950.1:969763-996717 GCF_000455745.1 Alligator sinensis | reverse complement strand
TCAGCAGGAGGGCCATCTCCACTTGGAGGAGGAAGAGACTTGACACTTTTTTCCTGGGAGGCTTGAACTTCCTGTTGCCTGCTGCGGCAAGCAGCTGCCTCTCTGTATTGGTACGGCTGGTACCTAGCTACCATGGTGACTGGCGCGTGAGCTGACGCACACAAACTCCCTAGGCAACAGCACCAGCAAAGCACGTTGGTGGACTGGGAGCTTTCCACTGCTGCATTTCGCGGGGCACCACAACGGCTGCCATTCCAAATACCCTTGTTCGGCTCCATGTGAGTATTCAGGGCTTCCCTGCAGGGCACAGTGGGTTAGACATGCAGGGGTGGTGCAGCCTGGCTGTGCTGGCATGGGTCACAACATAGTAGGGGCTTGTACACAGGGCAGGAACCATCCAAGTTGGGGTGCGAGGCTACCATGAACCCAAGTAGAGAAAAGCTGGAGCCAAAGGGAACAACTCAAGATACCACTGACTGGGAGCCCACGTCCGTGCTGGGTCACTGCTCAGGAGGGAGGGATGCAGGCAGGGAGAGGCTGCATCCATTGCCAGTGTGTCTGCCTGCCCTCCTGGGCAGCTGGATCCACCCAGCACCAAACAGCCCTGACGGGAAGGAAAGGGGGAGCAGCAGGGGCATTTGCAGCAGCCCGGAGAGCACCAGGTTCAGTGTTGGTGCTGAGGCAGGGAACGCAAAGCCGGCACGGCCCAGACGGGCTTTGGAAGATGAACCCGCAGGGTCAGTGGCAGGCAGTGGGCTGTCCCCATGCCCCTGCCTCGCAGGCTCGGCTGCCCCAGCTTGGCTTTCCCTTTACAGAGGTATAAATCAGCAGCGTGTGAGATAACAAGACCCCTCCCCCTGCCCCACTCCACAGGCCCAGTCATGCAGCAAGCCAGCTGTGGCCCACAAGGCTACTTCCCAGGTTGCTCTAGTGTCCTTCGCCCGGTTGCTGCTTCATTAGCACACCACACACAGGATGCAAATGGCGGGGCGCTGGTGGGAGGAGATGCACTGGCCGCTGCTGTAGGGGTCCCTTTTCCCAAGTGTGCGCAGCAGCAGGCTGCCTCCCCCGGCCCATGGGCTCGGCGATCCCGCCAGGCAGGCTCTGCCTACTGCAGCCGGCTGGACCTGCTGCTCTCCCCAGTTCTGGACTTCACAGCTAGCTGGGCCTCCCCTGACTCAGTAGATTTCCGGGAGCTTTTGGGGCTGACCGTACCCTTGCGGGTGCCCTGGGGGCTCGCCAGGCCCTTCTTCTGCAGCTGGGGGCTGGACTGGGTTGAGGAAGCCTTCCTGCCCATCGATGGGCTCTTGGAGCCCTTGGACTTTACTGGCTGCTGCACAGCCTCCAGGGTCTTCAGGCCCAGGATCTCACAGTAGTGGTTACACTGGTGGGTAACAGCAAACTGCTCCAGCAGGGTGGGAAAGCAGCTCTCTTTCAGCCCCTGGTACCTGCCAGCAAACAGCGATGCTCAGTACCCAGGCATGTGCAAAGGGGCTCCCAGGCTCCAAAGGGCAGCTGCCCCAGGCTCCTTCTCCCCTGATTGGGATGCTTGGGGTCTCTGTGATTCCTCCTGCTTACGAAGGCTCCCATTTCCTAGGGAACCGCTGCACTCTCATTAGCATGGGCCATGGCGCTTCATCATGGGCTATGGCACTCTGCCATCAGCTGCCTCATACATGTTCCCCTTCTCATTGCATCCCTTCACTTCCCCTCCCACCCACCACCATACACGGAGATGCTGCACTGACTCCCAAGGACAGCAACAGGATGGAGAGTTCTGCTGGAGACTGAATAGAGCGGGTGGTGCCCAGCTGGCTGAGGGGCAAGGACAGGGGTCCCATGCTCATGCCTACTGGGGTGGTTACACCCCTGACTGCGCCATCATTTCTCCCTCAACCTAGTATAGAGGCTGGCAGGCAGTCCTGTTGCCTGGGGCAGGCAGCCAGGACCAGGCTGAGGCTGCTCAGTCCCCATGAGGCAGGAGTCCGGCTCAGCTCCCTGGAGTCACTCACCCTTTCAGCTTTGTGGCAATCCTCACGTTGGTGATCTTCCACCCTACACCTGCAATGAAAGGGAACACCAGCCTGCCTTAGATCAAGCCACTGCAGGGAGCCTAGGTCCAGGGGTGAGACTCCCAGGAGGTGGCAGAGGTCTCCTCCCCTGGGGAGGATACCATCCTGGGCCCTGGGGCATGGCACAGAGGAGCAAGAACCTCCTCTCTGTTTGGGTGGTAGCCTCTGCCATTACCTTCCATGTCTGTCACCAAGATGTTGCCATTCGTCCATTGGTACAGCCAGTGCTGGAAGGAGCAGCATTTCTGTGAGATCTCTGACGTGCTCCTCATGGCCAGGCTGCCGTCCCGCTCCCTGACACAGTACCGCTCAAAGGGCCCCTCCAGGTCCTCCTCCATGGTGGCGTAGGGAATATTGTTGGCAGGTCGATAAATCAAGTACAGCGGGATTATCCTGGGCAGGGGGTAGTGGCAAGGGTCAGCATGGGGTGGTGAGGCAGGGCTCACCCAAGGGCCCTCTAGCCCAGTAGCCTCCCTGAGCTGCACAGCACTTGGCCATGCTAGCAGTAAGCAGTTATCCCATCCCCTGGGGTGGGGGACTTTCCTCCCAGCCTGGCTAGATCATGGTGCGCATTCAGCCTCATAGTGGCACTTGGGGTGGGAGGGGGCTATGCCACCTATGGTTGATGTCCCTCAATCCTCCTACAGAGATGCCCATGGTAGGAAGGGGCCTTGCCTCCCTGGCCTGCAGTAGGGGTCCATGGAGGAAAGGCAGAGTCCTGACTTACTCAGGCACTGCCCCAAAGTCCAAGATGGCCCGTGCCTCAGCAGCGAAGATCTTGCAGTATTCCCGGCTGGAGTTCTGGATTTTGCATTCCTGGGATTGAAGCACAGAAGTCACTGCCCCTGCCCTTGCCCTTCCCTGAGGCCTGCCAGCCCTATGGGGCACTGCTCAGATAGCCTCTCCTACCTACTGGAGACTGGCATGGCAGCTGCTGTGTCCTGTTCACTGCTCTCCTCCCAATGGACATGGGGCAGCATAGAACACCCCAACCTGCAGGGCTGAAGTCGGACCCACCAGAGGTCCAGCCACCCAGCCTGCCCAGGGTAAGTGTGAGCACTGGACAAGTGGGGAGCTGGGAAGAGCAATGGTAGGCCTTGCTGTAGTGCCCAGGCAGTGAGCAAACAGACAGGGCACGCATGAAAATATGATGTGGCAGCTAAGTAGGCGCTGTCAGTGAACAGGTGAGCAGAAGCCAGGGGAACTGAGCAGGCTTGATGGGCAAGGGCTAAGAGCAGGGAGGAGCTGAGGAAAGGGCAGCCTGCAGGACTCAGGCCAGGTGGGAGGAGCCTGCTGAGCTGGAGCAGGAACAGGGCAGGTGCAGCCCCAGGAGTGGGGAAATGCTAGGTCAGGCAGAGAAGGTGAAACTATCCCACATATCCCTTAGCTCCCACCAAGCAGGGGGTTTCAGGCCATCACCAGGTTGCAGGCAGAGGGACCAGGGCAAGGCAGGGTGAAGTGAGGCACCCACCTGAATGGTGATGTCATAGTTCTTCTCAATGAGTGTATTCTCATTCTTGGTCCCGAAGATGATGAGGTTGTGCACTTTGATGAGGCATGTCCTGCCAGACTCGAAGATGGGCTCCAGGCCATAGATGGCCCGGACGCGGCACGCCTTGCGCTGGAAGCCGTCACCCACCTCCATGTCCTCACACATGATGCGCCCAAAGAACTTGTCCCCCCAGTAGCCTGATTCGGCCAGGCCCTTGGCGAACACCATGGGGGTCATTTCAATCTCTTCACCAACTGGCAGAGGGAAGAGAAGGTGAGCCGGCACTGCCAGGCTGGGAAGGGAAATGTCAGGGACTGGGCAGGGCTGGGTGTCTCCTCCCCTGTGCCCCAAGTTAAGAGGGAAGGCAGAGCTAGCTTGACCACAAAGGAGAGGGGGCAGAAAGCAGGCAGCAGGCTTAGCTTCTAGATGGCAGGGGAGATGGGCTCTACCTGGGAGCAGAGCCAGGCTGTGGGGGTGCTGCAGCCTTCCCACCTGCTACCATGCTGCAGGGCCTCAGAAGGCAGCAGGGTCTGGGCCTGCGATCAGCCAGTTCCTGTCCCGCCAGCGTTAACCAGCATTGCTTTCACGGGGTGGTGGCATGCTAGGGAGGAGCGACTGAGTCCTACCCTGCCTACCTGCCCAGAACTCCTTCCCCATCCCCAGGGTGCCCTCCCTATGCTCAGTGTGGTGTCACCCCTCATGGCGAGGGAGTGGTGGCTTTTGGCAGGGCCTCGGCCATGTGGCCAGGGCAGCACTCACGGCTCCTGAAGCAGCTTCTGTTACCTTCAATTTCTTCTCTTGAGATAAGTCCCGACAGCACTGAGGGGGATACAAAGCCCAGGGGGTGAGTGAGAATGAAGGTATTGTGGGGAGACCACTACCCAGTGCGCACCCTGAGCCCACCATGCACAGGGCTCTGTGCACTTCCCCTTGCTTGCGTGGGGATGCACCCAGAGGCCCACTGGTGACAGGTACACTCCAGAGCTGCCTGACATGCCTAAGCCAGCCCCAACACAGAAATTTTGAGCTCTAATAAGCTACTGGAGCTCCATCACGACCTGGCTCTTCGGGCGGAAGAGCTGGGTGTGCAGCACCAGGCCCTCTGTGAATGGGGCTCTATGGGGCTGTCTGAACCCAACCAGTGCCCTTTGGCCCACAATCCTTATGCCAGGTGACCAGTGGAGGGGTCAGCCTGCCCTTCCCACAGAACAGGACAAAGAAAGGGCCTTGGGAATAAGGCTGGCCTGAGACAGCTCGTGGCCCCAGTGCCAGAGCCCAGATCAACTGCTCTCGACCCATCACCTCTTGTGCAGTGCTGTGGAGCAAGGCCTTGCCCAGACTGTCCAAGTATCATAGCAATGGGGTCCCAGGCCACCTCCAGGATCAGGGGTGCCCTTCACTAGCCACCCTAGAAGGTAGCTGCCCACAGCCAGCTCCTGATGACATTACTCCGCACTCTAGCATCTTTTCTGTACATGACCGTTTACTCTTCTGCCTCCAGCTCCCTGCACCCAGCACTAACCCCACTCCCTGAATGCCCAACCTGGTCTTGGGACCTAACACTTGCCCGCCCAGTCCAGCTCTCCTGCCCCCAGTGCCTCACCTGCCCCCCTCTCAACTCTCCTGCCTCCCAGTCACTGCCTGGTGAACCTGCCCCCCTCACACCTGCTCAGGCTTTCTGGGGTGGTGGATCATTTTGTTTATTGCAGGGGGTGCTGGTGCCACAACCCTCCCACACAACTACCTGCCCTCTGCCCACACAACACGCCTGGCAAGCACCATGCCCACCTCACATGTTGCCCTCTTATGACCCTGACACTGAGTGTCTGTGTGTACAGGAGGGGGCTTGCAGGCAAAGAGGGCCCATGCAACTGGGATCACCGGGCCCAGAGAGGGGCTTGTGCTGGACACAGGCCAGGCAGGCAGCTCACCTTCCGCACTGAGCAGGAAGTCAGTGGAGTCAGTGCCGTACTCGTTCTGGATGACACACTGGTAGACACCACAGTCCTTTCGGGACGCCTGCACGATGGCTAAGGCTACTTGCCCCTCATCACCAGTGCTGCAAGAGAGCAGAGCTACCTTGTATCAAGCAGCCCTGCAGTGATGAGTACAATATCAGCCAGGGACACAGCCCCCAGTACACCAGGGCTGCACACACGGCCCCTGCCTCAAAGAGCTTGCAATGGTGTCATGAGTGGTGGCATCTCTGGAATATATTGGGTCCTCCAGAACTTCCTTCCTCCCCAGCTCTTCCCAGTCCAGAGGGCTGAGTTTCCTAACATCTGACTGGGCACTGGGGGATTTTGCCTTTTGCAGTGCAGGGTGTGATCCTCTTCTGTGGATCTCTTGAGTGTATTTTAATGAACTACTACTTGTCCTTGCAGTGGCAGGACATTGGCAGTACCCTCATCCCCCTGCTTTACTTGTGGCAAGTACAGTGTTCCTGATGGTTTTGAGGCACTGTGCCTGGTAGTTATGCAGGAGGATTGTTCATGCAGTTTTAAGGATAGGATAGACATACACTTATCTAGGCTGGTTTAGCAGGGGGCTGGACTAGAGGACTTCCTGGGAGCCCCTTAAGCCTGACTTTTCTGTGATGTTGTGACTTTGTTAGCAGGAGGCACCATCAACCTGTAAACCCTGAGGAAGGCTGTTATGTTATCAGAGCCTGATAAATACCAAGTGCTGGGCTGGACTGAATCCATCAGCCAAGAGCTCCATACAATGAGTGAAACACAGAGAAGGTGGCAGGTTACCTCCTCCTGGCTTCAGCGATAGGCACCTCATCCTTGTACCACATCAGCTTGGATTCACTCAAAATATTGAAGAACTGACACCACAGCTTCAGGTTTCCTGATGCATCAGAGAACTGTTCTGGCCTGATCTTCCGTATCACCTGGGGGGCTATGGAGAAGGGCAAAAAGAAAAGACTGGTGGTAAGACAAGCTTCACATGCTGTAACTCCACTCCATGTGCTCCTTGCAGGTGGTGTTTGGGCCCTTGCTCCTGGATGGTTCTCAAGCGATGCCTGGGAAAGGTGGGCACCTGCACAATCAGGAATGTTCTCCAAGGGCTGGACCAATTCCTATACATGTGATAGGAAACGAGAATCTCCTTCTGGGATGCGCAGAGCATTTGGTTTAATGCTGCACAGCAATGAAAGGAACGGACAGATGCACCAGGTCCACCTGATGGGTCAGTCATAACACAGAGGAGCAGCATAGAAGTTTGCTCGGGAGACCCTATTTTCTGTGAAAGGTGCCATAGAATGGTGCCAGGTGCTGGCACCCCAGCTTGCTGCTCCTGACATGACGATTGGTACTGGCAGTGGCACACTGTTTCCCATGGCGCTCACTGGCACTGACTGAGAAGGCAAAGTGAAGATGCACAACAGTTTTCCACAATATCAGAGAATCAGGTATCTCTCATCCTGTGCTACACCTTGTGTCAGTGTGCAGCACAGCAAAGACCAGGACAACCATCCTGGAAGCCTGGGTTTCACTGAGGGACCCAGGAAGACGGGATGTGCCACTTCTGGTAACAGCAAACACAGTCACTATGCCTCTAGCTCCATGAGCTCTCAGTGAGCTGCAGTGTGGCCGATGGTAGTTTCTCAAAGGGTTTCCTTCTCTGCTGGACACTTGGTCTCAACCCCTACTCAGATCCTGGTCACACTTCTTTCCTGAAGTAGCACTAGACAGCCTAAGTAAAACTTCTGGTGCCACTAGCATTATCTCCTGCTCTCTGTGGTCAAGGTACAGGACATGAATGGCTAGACCCCAGGTCCCCTCCCTTCCAGAGCAGCATCCACCTTACTGAGTGACACATCTACCCTCTACTTGCTCTTCTTTGGGCCCCACATACCTTTCTCTGTTGGCTGCCCAGTGGGCTAACTTCAGTAGAAGGGCTAGAAACAGAGGACACAGGTTCAGACCCATTGTGGGTGAGAGGGGGCCTAGAATCCAGGTTGCCTGCTTCCTGGCCAAGTGCCCTCAGCACTGGACTAAAAGATGGGTGGGATCTGTTTGTACAGGTTCGATGAACGGAGAGGATCTCATAGTCCCTACTTCTGCATTTGGCAGCTTGTAGCTTCCTGCCCCACGTGTGCCTGCAGAACTCATCACTGCTGTGTGCTCCTGGTCCCAGCAGTTGCATACTGCTGTCCTTTATCTCACACAGAAGAAACTGCTGCAGGTTCCTCAAACACTAAGGCTTAGCTCATATGTGGGTATCCACAGTCATTTCACTGCCACATAACGAGAAGTACTTGAAAGGAGGTGCCTACCCATGCTGCCATCACCTCTTGTGCACAGGGGTGAGAGGTGAGGGAGCTTTTCTTCTTACCTTTAAAGGGGTCATTTGTTTTCCTAGTCTCCTCTGCCTGCACTTCTGGCTTACTGTCACCAGGGGGTTCATGGTTATCATTCCTCTCCACATGCTCCTCATACAGCTTGGGAACTTCCAATGTGGCCATCTTTCTGGTGAGGGTTGGGGAGCGCCGTTCTACAGGAGGAGACGGGGTTGGAACAGGGGCTTGCAGCAGGGCTGTGTTCTTCCTGGATTGCCGTGGGGATACAGTGGGGCTCTCTCTCTTCAGGTACACTGGGCCCTCAGGGGCTGCCACCTCTGCTTCCTCTGCCTGTTTGGCTTTGGATAGGTATATTTTGCGCCGTGCCCCAGATGCAAGCTCCTCTGGTGTGGCACATGGCAGCACTGCCACAGGATCAGTGGGGTTCTCCCTCCCGCTGCTCTCCAGATTCAGGGTGGAAGGCTCATTCTCTGCCTGACCAGCACTCTTTGCTGGCATGCTACCCACCACAATGGAGGGCACTGTCAACAGGCTCAGTCCTTCAGACTCAGAAGCCACCCGGCCTCGTCGTCTCAGTGGTGCAACAGGCTTGACTACCAGAGTCTCCTGGCTAGTGATTAGCTCCTGGTTAATCATCCCTGTGATCTTTCGGGAGGTCCTGGGGGTGAGAGGCAAGCTTTCTGCTGTCTGGAACAGTTGGTTGGTTTGTACCTTTTCGAAGATCTTCTTGGATGTTCTGGGGCTGAGCCCTGCAATGCCCACCTCTGGCAGGGCCTCCTTCTCAATGGCAGGCGGGACCTCCCCTGCCTCACTCTCCTCTGGCTCAGCTCCAGCCTTTGCACTGTCCTTGCCTTTATCAGACATCTTCAAAAGCAGAAGGAGATAGTTCTTTAAGGAGGACACCAGATTCTTGTGCTGTACTTTCTGCTCCATAGATATTTCCTCCCGGTTCCCCTCTAAGCCAGGTACAGCCTGAGGAGCCAGTGGCTTTCTTAATACTGGATGGACCTCAACTCCTATATCTGAAGAGGACATCTCACCTCTCACATCTATAACAGCCTGCTTCTTGCTTGGAGTCACAGCTCTCTGCTCGCCTGTCTCGTGTTGTTGGGGTGCTACTAATACAGATACTGGTTTGTCTTTACCCTCCTCAGTAGCACTGGTGGAAAAGCTCTCTTGCTGAGGAATGGCTGCCAAGTGCAGTGCAGATTCATCTGTTTTCTTATTCTCCATCTCTTTCTTCATATCAAGCAGCAGGTGGACCACAGACGGGGTCCCATTGCTTGGGAGCTCTTTGACTGGAGAAGGGAAAGATAAGCCAGGTGCTTCCTCAGGCACAGATATCTCTGCTGGGGAAGCAGGCACCTGCTCTTCCTCACAGACCTGGGGGAAAACAGGGGCTGCCACTTCAGTCTCCAAGGATATCTCTTCTGCCACTGTCGGTGCTTTCTGGTCAGTCTCATGGGAGCTGGGCTCCTCCTGTCTGCCCTCAGTCTCTGCACGAAGGATGCTGTCCCCTAACCAGTCTCCAGGTGTCTTTGCTTCTGCAGGTAATGGCTGGTCTATCCTCCCACCTTCTACTTCAGTCTCATGGACATGTTGCTCAAGGATGATTTTGTCTTCAGGCATAGGAGGCCTTGCTTCCTTTAACGGTGGCTCGACTGAATCCATGTCCTTAATCTCACAACTTGGAAAAGGTCTCTGTTGGGTCTCTTTGCCTGTGAAAATCAGGGGAGGTCCCGTCTCTTCCTCTTTCCAAGGTAGATGTTCTTCCCAGACAGGCTGTGGGAGGCCTGGAGAGTCAGCTGGAGCCTTCTGGGAATCCTCAGGTGCTTGCTGAATGCCTTCCTGGCTCAGTGTCAGCATCCCTGGTTCTTGCAGGTCTGGCCTGGGGCCTTCCTGCTCTTCAGGGTGTTCTGTGTCCATGCCAGTGACCTCTTTTAAGCAGCTCTCTTGCTGATTAGTGTCTTCCGCTGGTTCTGATGATGGATGCTTCAGGTAATTGCTGGCAGGGGATAACACTGGCTCTGCCATCTCTGGGGCCTAGGAACAAAAAGGAAATGAGGATTATTTTACTACCTGGATCCCCCTGGTATTTCAAGTTAACACTTAGGGCTCATCTGCCCTTTATCTACCCTGAAGTGTCTGGGGAATCAGAATGACTCACAGTCTGATCTTGCCTCTGTGGACAAAACCTAACTATCAAAGACTAATTTTGAACAGTGTTGAGCTCCACGGGCTTCCTTTGGCTGCCACTAGATTTGTGAAGGCTTGGCACCTGTCAAAATCAGGCTCCTCCTCTATGGCCATGCTCCTGCCATGTGAAGACTACAACACAACTCCATAACATGCATGTAACTTGTCCAGAAAAAACACACGTTGAGCCCAGATGGCTGAGGAAGTCTATTGCCAAGGCAGAATGATATTTCACTGTTGACTGTCAATACAGAGACCATGATAAAAGAAGTGCCCGCTCTGACCTCCCTTTGAACACCGAGTAACAGTTCAAGTGAGAACAGACCTGGGACAGCCTGTATGGATCCAACCTGTGGCCCTGCTTCCATAGCAGCCAACACCAGACGGTTCCACAGAATGTCTCGGCCGTGTGGTTCCCTGCTGCCCTAGTGAAGGTCTCCTTCTAGCCCCAAGTCGGAGGGGACTGGCTTAAACTCCTTCAGCCAGGGGGTTTATCCCCACTTCTAAAATGTTTTTAAACATTAACTATTCTAGTGAGATATTCCAGATACTGCTATAAGCATCTGGTGCCTCTGAAAACCTCGCAGAGCTCTTGGCCTGACTGGCATCTTTTGGCAGTGGGTTCCACAGTCCAAGATTATGGTGCAGGGAAAAGGAGTTTATTTTATCAGTTTCAAACTGAACACTCTACAAGGACCTGTGCTTGGTTTGGGAGTCAGGGAGAAGTGACGCTCCTCATGTCCCTTCTCTAGACCACTCTTTGTTCCATTAGACCAGTGATTCTCAGCTGTTATAGACTCAGGGCACCCCTTGGAAAATGTCAGTTCTTTGCTTTCACTCATGTTTGAATACAGAGAAATACTAGGAGCAATTCTTTGATTGCAAAGACCTCAGAAACACCCACCATGGGTCAGGATGCTTTTGACACTATGGATTCCTATTGAAAATCTCTGGGTTTATCTTGTGAATCATGCAGGTGTTTGTACTTATAACAATGCTAATACTGAATGGCATCCTGCAGCACCTTTAAAAGGATCTCATAGCACCCTAGTTTAGAATTACTTTCCTTTTCTGTGTCCTTGTGACAAGGTATTTACTATTTAGCAGAATTTTGCAGATTCGTTTAAATCTGACAGGGCTGCACCATGAGTGCTTCTGCTACGGCCTCAGATTTACGACCTCTGAGCTGTCAGCCATGTGCCCTAGTGCCTGCATCATCTGAATTATATCTTTATCATGCCCCACTGGTTTTGTCTCGTTTCCCTGATGACCACTGAATCTCTTCCCTGTCTTCTGAAGCATTTTCCAGGCCCCTAACCATTTCTGTCTCTTATCTCTAACTCCCTCCACCTCCACAATCTCCCACGGGAGATGGGTAGCACAGAACTGCATGCAGGAGCCACACTGACGTGCCCACCGATTTGCATATGGGCACTGCACTGTGCTCTGGGTTATCCACCACCTCATTTATTATGCAGCTTGACACTTTGGCTGTTCCCTGGGTGGTGACTGCACACTGAGTAGCACTGCTGCAGCTGTCTACAGGGACGCCCCCATCCCTCTCCTGAGTTGAGTCACCTGGCTCAGAGCTCTGGAAAGTATATGAGCCCTCCTGATTATTCTGTCCCTACATACCCTGGCATGTTCCCCTCCTCCCTACAGGGCCATTGCCCTCCTCAGCCCTTCCAATGATATGGGAAGAAGGTCTGGGTTGCAGCTGTCCTGATGCTGATATGCCACCTGCCCATGTGACCATTAGCTACTGCCTTCCTCCTGCAGTGAGGTGTGCATGGAGTCAGAAGACATTGGTCTTGACTGCAGAGAGGATGCTGGTTGGGACTCCAGCTCCCTCTGACCTGAGCACAGAGACCCTCCTCTCTCTGGGCTAAGCCTGCTCACAGCTCCACATCTCCTTATATAGGCAAGTGACAGGCGCACTCCATTCAAGGCACCGTAGGGTTGGTACCGTGCACCCGGCAGTGGTGAAAACCTCTTAAAAGAGCCTGATAAGCTGCTAATGTGACCTCCGATTGCAGGAAGTGAAGGGGGACCAACATTGCTGAGCAGCCAAAAAGCAAAGGGAAGAGAGGTTTGCTGGCAGCACATCTTCGCCATGCAGCACCCAGGAACACGAGACATGCACATCCTTGAGCTTCCTTCAAGATTGCAACCATTGGAAGCAGAGACTCTTCAAGAAGCTGGGACTAATGTTCCACTCCAGTCTTAATGTTAACACCTACACACTGTGTCAATGTGGAGAAAACACCACAGCCCACAGCTTGGTCTGTGTTTCCTCCTTTTCCAGTATGTGAGAGGTTAAATTCAGATGCTAGAAAACCAGAATTACCATTAAATGAGCTGGGGTCCCCCATCCATCAAATGTTACAAAACAAAACACCAGCATTACAGAACCAGGACAGCAGGGTGAAGATCATACTTTCTACATCACCTTAACTCTGCCCCAATGGGAGAGGCACAAGATGCTTAGCATGGCAGAGACCCTTACCTCTCTCTGCAGCACCTGGTCCCTGTGTATCTTTGTGCAAAAGAGCTGCACACTAGGAGTCTGATTCACACCATTAAATGAGTAGTCAGTGTAGCTAGTTCATCTTCATTAGCCCTGGAATATTTGCTAATGTTTCCCTTGGATCACAATGGACAGATTGACCCATTTGTAAGAGGTGAATGGTAAAGGACAGGCCCTTCGAATATTGCCTTCTCTGAAGCTGGCACAGGAGTATTACTCAATAAATAGGGAGAGCAGGGGGCAGGCAGCAAGAAAGGCCACAGCACATGGCAGGGAACTTTGGAAGAGCTCAGCTTCTCGTACAGGAGAGAATAAGGGATGGAAAAAGTGTGATTAACCCTTTAACTTTGCACCCTGTCCCCAGTCACCTCCCATCTGGTGAAGAGCAGGACTCAGTGCCAGAGGTACATAGGCAACCAAAGGTAGAGTGCAGGCTGGGTGGCTGAAATGAGTGACCCAATGTCACGGTTTCCTCTGCTCTGAAAGCAGGATCAGCTGAACCAGCTGGAAAGTTGGTTAGAATCTCCTCAGTGGAGGTGCTAACAATAAAACCTGGTGCAAAAAACCTTCTTGAGCCAGAGGCTGTTAGCCCTACAGCACTCACACATGGAGCGACTCTCTAGGAGACTGGAAGAGAAGAAATCTTACGTCAAGAATGGTGATTTATATAACAGGGAAACTATTGGCAGAGTGAAGAATTAGTTAGATCAAGGCCAACTTTTCCTCCTACTCTAGGATCAGAAAGGATTATGTCTTGGCTACTGCACAGAATTTCTATAAACACTTCTCACAAAAGCTAAATCCCACTTGAGGGCATCCCTCAGACTTTGTGATGAAGCCAGCATTGGAACCAAGGAAACATTGACTTCAGTGGTTCCCAGGTTCTTTGGACCAATCACCACCATCAACTCTCAATACTGCTTGCAGATCCATATGCACGCTTCTCATTAAACTTAAATGAAAGCACTATAAAGGCAGTGGTGGGGGGTGCCACCTGACAGGGCTTCTTTGAGTGCAGGAACCATTGAACTCCATGAATGAGCTATAGGGAAATTCTTACAGATGACAGCACAAGAGCGGAGGCTGGAAACCACTGAACTCTACCTATTTGGGAGCAAGGAGCATGGAGAAGGAGATGGAGATGCTCAAGAGTATTGTTGTGGGTTTCTGTGGCACAGCAAGGGTTTGTGCAATTGTTCAATGATAAGGTAGATGTTATGGTCATTAGGTGAGGCTGAACTGTCACACTACAGAAGGGGCCTTGAGTACTGTGCTGGGATGAGTCCAGGAACCAGGTGCCCAATTCTTTGTGCAGGTTTTGTCCAAATAATTTGACTGACTCCTTAGCATGACACAGGCACTTTCCAGTCTGTGCCCTAGCCCTAGCTATGGCTGCATGTCTGTACTGAAGCCTAGAAGAGGAAAGCAGATGCCAGGCTCAGGAAATGCCTGCACCTGTTCCATGGGAACACCTGACAGCTCCAATGCCAAGGTTTTACGTGTGTAGAGGTGTTACATTTCCTGCCATGCATGTGACTAGAGTCAGGGCTGTGCCACACTGGGAACTTAATGGGGTCTGTGCAAGGGTAGTCTCAGGGCTGTGGTGCTCATCTTTGCTAAGGTAGTAACAGCATCACACAAAGATTATGTATCACTTGGCAGAACCAGCCCCTTGCAACACTGTCCAGTGAAGAAGCTGGAACCCCAGGTTAGGGTTTTTTTTCCTAATCTTCTGGAACAGGAGACTGAGCTCACATGCACACAGGCACCTGGCTACTCTCTTTGCCCTGGAGCCTCAACTTTATTTCTTTACAGACCTACTTTTTCACTGAAAAAAAGAAATCCCTGAATGTCAGTCCTGTAATTCAGATGTCTCAATCTCACGAGGACCGTGAAATCTGTCTTAGAAGACCCCAGGTCAGAACTTGAGTGAACAGGCAAACATGCAACCTCTGGCCTAACACTACACTTCATGGAAAACGCTCCAGATAAAATGACAAAAATAGACACAGGCTGAAGGGAAATGGTGACAGTCAGGAGCAGATGCAGTTGCTCTGACCCAGCAGCCAGCAGGAAGATTTCTGTGTCCACCCTGTTCCAGCAGGGTGGACGGAGCCAAAAACCAACCCGGTCTACTGTATACATGTTTCACTGTAAACAAAATTCCCAGTGATGTCTAATGAAGTTCACGCAGTGTACCTGCCAGGTCCACTTTTCATTTACATAAAGGCTCATTAAATAGACCACCTAGGGGCTTGGGCTCATCGCTAAACTAAACAGATGGCATCATCCTCCCTGCTTGTCATACGCATACAGCACTCATTCCCAGCTATAAATAGGTGCTCAGGCCTTCAGTGCTTGCTGCTTGTCTGATTTGGAAACATTTTGCATGAGGTCAGACTACCACAAAAAAAATAGAACTTACAGTACCTCAGCAGGCACTCCAGGGACCAGCTGTTCCTCCAAAGAGATCTGATGCAAGCTACCCCTGGTCTCCTGGCCACACAGGGGCAAATCTAGACCCAGAGCCATCTGATTCACACATAGGGTAACTGGCTGTAGGGGCTGCTCTGCGGAAGGTTGAACAGAGTCCAGGAGGTCTGTTGCTCGGATGTTTTCACCAGCTGGCTCCATGGTCCAGCTAGGGGGCTCAGATATTTTCCCAGTGGGATATCTGGATGGTTTACTATGCATTGTAGCTACCTCTGTATCCATGGCTTCCTTCTCCTCTGATTTCTGCTCTGCGGGTTGGCTGTTTTGCTCCTTAGTTGGCGCAGGCCTTGCCAATAACTCCTTGGTTGCAGGTGATGAAGTCTTCCTTTGACTGTCCATGGCTGGAGGCTGCAGATCAGCCTCACTCTCAACTTCTGAGGCTCCTGGCTCCCCTTCTTCCATTATGGGTTTCACTCTGCTCTCAAGAAACATCTCTTTCAAAGAAAAATATACTTCACCCTGGGGAGGTGGGGGGCAAGGCTGATGCTTGCCAGGTTTGACCTCCTGGCTCACTGGCTTCCCTGATTCCTTGGCTTTTGGCACATCTTCAACCCTGAGATCACTTGCTGTGACTGCCTGAGGTCTCCTGGGTGAGGTGGTGAAAGGGGCAAATCTTGGGCTCTGGGAGGGTTTTCCCCTGCCTCTCACACCCTCTTCTCGCCTTGAAGCTTCCTGTTTAGATGGCAGCAGACTGGGAGGCTCATTCTCTTTCTTTTTCTTTTTTGCAGAGGACTCTTTAGCGATGGGCTTGGCAGTCATTTCCTCCACCGTTTCATAGATGTATGTGAGAAAGCCATTCCCATTCTCTTCTGCACTTTCCAGAGAGGAGTCCCCATTGGTGGTCACCTCTGCTTTCAGAGGTTTTGTGATCATGTTGTTTGAAAACCCAGCCACTGCATTTAGAGATGCTTCCTTCAACTCAGTAGTTTCTTCATGTAATCTTGATTTAGGATCCACAACATGCACCTTTGCCATATCATCCTTCTCCCAGAGCGAGGCACCTGACCTGGGGTTCATATCCCCTGTCAGCCGCCGCTTTCGGGGGAATCTTTCTGGACTGACTCTATTTAACCTCTCCACTTCCATATTCTCCTTCCCTCGTTTTTTCCCTTGCTCAATCTCACGTAGTTTTGCTTCTGCTTTTCTCTTGAGCTTAGCAAACCACTTCTGATGGATTTTAAACTCTGTCATGGTTCCCACTTCCAGGACACCAGAACAGGACACGATGCCTTTGTTATTTCTAGCTGAGGCCTGATAAATGGCCGCATCTTCTTCTCTGCACCTGAGGACCAAAAACAACATGATGAGTCTCATCTGTCTGCCTCAAGGCACTGTCTGAACACACAACTGTGTCCACCTGTACATGCACACATATGCCAATGAAATTCTTTGCAAAAGAGTCCTTTTTGGAGCTGTTGACAAGCATCCACCGAGGCATAAAGGATGTTAGGAATTAGGAAGAAAGGGGTGAAAAGAAATCAGGAAATGCCATTTTGCCACTGTATAAATCCATGGTACATCCACACCTTGAATACTGCATGCAGTTTTGGTCTCCCCCACCTCAAAAAGAATACAGTAAAACTAGAAGAGTTCCCATCTGAGAAGAAACTAAATAGATTGGGACTTGTCAGGTTAGAGAAAAAATGGCTGGGGCGGGGGTTACAATAAAGCTCTATAAAATACTGAATAGGGTGGAAAAAATAAATAGGAATAACTATGTACAATCTCCCACAATACTAGAACTAGGGGATATAGAAATAAATTATTAGGAAACAGGTTTCATACAAACAAAAGGAAGCTTTTCCATGTAGTGTGTAATTAACTTGTGGAACTCATTTCCACAAGGTGCTGTAGAGGCTGGCAATTTAACCAGGTTTGAAAGAAGACTGATAAATTCACGCAGGTTAGATGCATCAGTGGGTATTAAAAATGATGGTTATGGGCGCAAGCACTGAATTAGGACTTCCTAGGCTCTGAATGTTGGAAGCTGTAAAGGAAGAAGGGTAGGGGCTTATATTTATGTAGGGCTTATCAGTCTGGATAAGCCCTACATACTCTCCCCATTTGCACCCACTCTGCACCACTGTAAGACAAGGACTGCTGGGTTACATGAAGCTGTGGTCTGGCCCAGTGTGCAGTTCTTAGGGTCTTATGTTATGTTCTATACACAACATTTAGAGAGACAGGAAGGTTTCTTTTCTCTTTCCCCTCCCAGCATCCCTACTCCTATTATTTGCAAGTCTATCCCATATCCTATGGAAAAATACTAATCAGACTACTGGCTTCCTACAGAGAATTCTTCGAGTATCCAGGACTGGCTGGCAGCTTGCCACCAACTATAAAACAGATGCATGTATTTAAAGCTGAACACAGAGATTCAGTTGAATCTTTCACAGCAGCAGTCTTGGAGCTTGGATCTTGCAAGTACTAAAGGGCTCAAATGAGGCAGAGTCAAACTGAAGCCCAAGTCTTTGTGAAATGCCAGGAATTTACTAACCCAGTTCTGGTCTCTTCTAACATTGATTAAAAGAACAAAGCCTTTTCCATTGAAATCCATGTTTAGAAAAGGGAAGTGTCTGGGTGAAGTGAGAACTATGCAGGAACTCTGCATATCCCATGGCTCTACATTTTGTGGAGGGTGCTGCCTTGGAGGGGTCTCTGGGGAGTCTGTATGGCTGCCTAATGTCACTGCTTCATCAGCTGTAGGGATGCAGCCTTGCACTCCCCCTTCTTGCCCTACTTAGATCAAAGATACTTAGATGCCTATAGGCATCTTTTCCCCACACTTCACAGCAATGGCAACAATAGTATGGTTGATTTTGAACAGGCATCCAGATAAGAGCTTCCTTAACACAGCCATTCAAGGCAGCCACAATTTCCACATGCAGGAGGCCTGAGCTGTAATATTGGCATTGGAGGAACTGCTAGCACCCAAGAATTCATAATCGGACCAAGTGAATCCCCACACTGGCTCCTTCTCTCAGGCTCTGCAAAGCTCCGTCAACCTGTTTTTTCTTTCAATTTTCCCTTCTGCCCTAACAGACCCAGTCTGATGAGATCACATGAACCCCTCTGCAGCCCACTTCACACAGGGCTGGAGGCACACCTTGACCCTAGCAGCACATCTCTCTGCCTTCAGAGCTCCAAGGTGCCTCTCAGACAGTGATCCACAAGGCCCCCTGCTTCTGCAATAATCCAGAGCAACTGAGAGTGTACCAAATCTCTACCTGCAAGCTTGACATGAGCTAGAAGATTTACGAAGGTTGCAGGCTGATAGCAGCAACAATCAACTACACCAGTGGTGTTCAACACTGCTCTCTCCCTTTCTCCTCCCTTGATCAGATAACAACCACCCGGCCTGCCAAGTTTTGTCTGTCAGCAGCTTGAGGGGCAGTTATCCCCAAACCCCTGCACCGATCTTCCTGAAACTTGGCAGGCTTTGTGGCCTCAGTAGGAGCTACCACTCCTGCAGTTTTCACCCCCCTGTGTTGTAACACATAGACATGACAGGAGTTTTGCTTTCAAGTATTTGGGGTGCTGTTCCCCCCAAGCCCCTGCACCAAACTTCTTGAACCTTGGCAGGCTTCATCCTCTCTACAGAGTCTACCACTCCTGAAAATTTCATCCAAAGTAGACAAAAAAACCCAAAGTTATAGATATTTTATTGTTTCCTCATTATACCCTATGGCTGGATCTCCGAGGCGGCTCCACCCTATGGCCGGATCTCTGAGGCGGCTCTGAACCGCTTCAGGAAGCCGAACGAGGCCAGCGCTTCAACCCAGATGTGCTGCTTCCGACCCCAAAGTGTCCGAAGCTTCTCCGGATCCGAAGCCGCGTCTGAAGCCTCGCACAGCCCTAGTGACTGGGAGCTGGGGGCCCAAGCACTTATCCTGACATAACCCAGCCCACAAGCCCAGCAGAGCCCACATGATGATATTTTGACCATTTGCTCAAGTTGCTGTGACAATTGTCTTCACCTGGGGTCAGATAATCAGAGTCCAGTTTGGGGGATGCATTATGAGCAGTACTCTGGCTCACGGGAAAGCACCCTGCTGTGTGTTCTAGCTGTCTCTATCTCCCTTCCTCCAGCCTTCTTGTGGCTCCCCTCTGATCTGGATGAGGTCCTCATCCCTCTACCAGCAAAGCCCATTAAAAGCCACACTAGGACACTTCTACCCTTCTCATTTGGTCTCATCCAAATGTTGCCTTCATTGCTATTTGTGCCCAGAGGCAGATCCAACGGGGTGCGGTGCCACAGTTGCACCCTACTGCTGAATTCAGTGCACCAGGGGAGAAAGGGAGAGTAAACAGAGGCAGCGCTCACTCCAAGCTCTGGAGCCATGCTCAGAGCCACATTCCTCTTGCACAATTCTGGATCTGCCCATGTTGGTACTAGTCACTTCCCCTGCCTTTTCTTCTCACTGCTTCCATCACTCTCTAAGTTCTCCTCCTTGCATGCTGACCAGTAAGACATGCTGCTACCAGAGCTATTCTGCGTAGAAAATATGAGCCCCTCTGAGCTTTCTCATACCTCCTGCTTCCTGCGTGACACCAGAGAATAGTTAGTGTAGTGGGGGCCCCTCATCATGCCCTTCAGCAGGGAGGATGGGAGTCATATGAACAGATGACACTGATGTGATCCACAGTGGGGAGGGATTAGGGACAAGGTGATGGAAAATTAGCAGAGGCTGCTAATGGCTGATAGTAACCAACATCGCATGGCAATAACCATTTTAGGTATTCAAATCTCATGACTGCACAAGGGAGGAGGGGGAAAAGGAAGGCGCGATTGAGACATGTGTGCCTTAAAGCTGGCACTCATACAGATAGATGGTCGCAGATAGAATGGGCCATGCTAAATAGTGAGTATTCTCCCTCCATTTGGACAAGGAGTCTGGATGCGATTAAACTGTCATGACCACGGGCCCTCTGGATTTCTTACTTGTATAGCTGCAGGGTATGGCGGTTTCCATGACGGAGAATCTCATACTTTGGTAAACCACAGTACCGGTCCATCTCCTCATCATCTTTATACCAAGTCACTTCTGGTTGTGGGAAACCTGGATAGAAAATGGCATGTCAGCATAGGGAGCATAACACAAACAGGAAAGGAAGTTTGTGTCTAGAAGCCAAAAGAATCAATAGTACAATTAAATCTCAGAGAACACTGTTTGTTAATCTCCCCAAGTTTATCCAGGGCTATAACATGGAGTGAAAGAACATTGCATTTTGCAAATAAGGGGCATATGCTTTCATCTTTTATTACTACCAGGAATACAGCTATTTGTGAGCAAAAATCTGAGCCCTTCAATCTTGACGCGAGGGGAATGGATCATCCCCTGTCACACTGGATGCAAACAGGAGGTGAGAACATTGGCACTTTTATATGAAGCAGGCGGGTTTGATGGGCTTAGACCTAAGGTTAAAAAACAGACGCTCGATTCTCCATGGAGCTACCAGATCTTCGCTAAGTGTCACATTCTGTAAGCTGAACCCAAAGTTTCCACTAAGCAGAAACAACCTGGGTTGCATCACCACTGGCTCGTGTCCTACAAATGCCTTTTGACAACAGATGTCGCCTGCCGTTTCAGGATAATGACATCATGACATGTATGACTGCTTGGTTTCAGAGCCAGGCAAAGAGATAAATTCTGACTGTGGTCAGCTGTAGCAGAGAGATCACTGGTCACCCGGGCAGGCCCAGCAGAACTGCCTTAATGCGCAGTTCTCTCTACCAACTGGAATGATTTGGTGGATGCACTGGGAGTTCCTGCGCTTAGGGAAGGTGATTTGGGGTTCTCTGTCCGCTGGAGAAACATGACTTGTTGGCTTCTATTAGTGAGATGTAGGACAGGCAAGGTTCACGGATGGTGCCCTTCGCTCAGCGCATACTCTTTTGCATTCTCCCCTTCTCTTTCTGGCAATGCAAGCCTGAATGCCACGTATACCCCACCCCCCTCATAAACATGCAAGGCTTCCTTGAACAGCTCCTCAAACTGCAGCATTTAGATCTTAGGGACATGTTCCCTTCTCTCATAAAATCAGATCTAGCTCTAGTTGCAATTACCCTCCTGCTTGAGGGTAAACCACTTGAGCCAGTGGCTCCTTGATTAACTCTGTTACAGTGGTTATTACAGATTCCAGGGAGGACCCCCCAGGACCTTCCTGTTTGAACTCTCGCATTGCACCAGGCAACAGACCTCACCCAAGGACACCTCCTTGCACCCCAGCAGCTCTTGGCTGAACAAGCACATGGATTACAGACTCATTCTGTGGCAGGGGCTGCATACCCCTTTTGGCTAGTGTCTGGGGGATGGAAGCAAAGATTTATCAGCAAAAGGCTCATTCTGTGGTCTTTTCCATCTCTAATTGTGCCTCTGCAGGGATGTCTGACCCTGACTGGAACAGCAATGGAAAACTAAAAAAAAAAAATTTGTTTGAGGGCTTTCCCAGCTCTTCCCCGCCCCCACCTTTGAGTTATATTTTGGGCCCCATCCATCTCTGTATTCCAAGGTGTTCTCTTCCTCCACCTTTTTGGGGGACTCTCCAACTCCACTCTGCCACTCCATCCTACTTTCCTGGTAGAGGACTCTTCTCTGGTCTCAGGTCTCTGGGCACATAAAAACCAGAAAGGGGTTTGGTGTGGGGAAGGAGTCGTTTCCTAGAACCTGGGTCTGAGGGGCTGGTTGTAGAGAGAGGGAGATGGACTAATGCCTTTGGTCATCTGCCCTCAAACTATGCTAGGCCTTGTAAAGGGGTGGTGAATTCCCACTCAGTCTAGTGGAAGTGTGACTGAAAGCACAAGTCCTCCAGGCACAACTGAGGAGTGTGGAGTGTAGAGTGACACCAACAACAAGGAGAAGTCCTACTCCTCCCCAGCCACTGGGGACAGACAAGGGCAAGGCCAATGTGAGCTTCACCTCCTAAAGGAGGCCTATTTACCTGACGATCCTGCGGGCTTGTCTATCCACTCCCACTGATACACCCCGAACTGGGAAACAGGCTTGAGAGGCTGCTCATAAGTGTCCCTTTGCAGCTGCTCTCCATACCTTGTCTCTATGAATTCAAGAGCAGCTGACCCTTGGGAGTGGCCCCACCAGCATATTTTGGTGTGTGGAGTACACCCATGCGAGCAGATGAGTGTGATGTGCTCACGGCTACTCTGGGCGCAGCTGGCACCATGGTGCAGATGTGCCCTGTTTGTTCCCAAGTTGGGGTGGGGAGGTGGAAGGCACACAGAACAAGCATTTTTTAAGCTTTTTGCTTCTCTTGAACTTGAAGTCCTGAACAAGCAGGGATGAAGAATTTTCTCCTGCCCACAGCAACTTTTCCCTGTGGGTGAGACAGCCTGCTTTGCCAGCTTCACAGTGCCGCAGGGTAGAAATCATGGTCAGGATTACTTGTTGTGGATGGGCTGAAGCACAGAGCAGTCCAACGGGGGCTCTTCAGAGCTCTGCATTCAAGAACTGCAAATACACAGACTACAGACATTTGCCTTTAATATTAACAACACACAGGACTTACACAGCCCTCTCCCTTTGCAGGTTCCAAAGTTTTTCAGCAAGTGGCATGTCATTAGGTCTGCTCTAAAGAGGCTGACTGCAGCCCAGTGTTATGTTAGCCAGATGTGAAAGCCAGCTTCTCCCAATGCCAAATCTTGTGCTGTAGCCACTGCGTGACCTGCCTCTTACCTACACCAGGGTCCATTATTTCAGCAGTGCAGTGTTTAATGAAGCAACCATACCAGACTGAAAGAGCCTCATCTTAGAAGCAAGTTTGGTCTCGCTAGTTGTGACCAAATGCTTATCACATACTAGAGCAGAGAGACCAAAGACAGGGCTTAATTCAGCCCTGGCATTGCCATTGAGCTGATGGATGGGACTAGAAGGAAGGGCACTATTGTTACGTTGATTTCCACAGTGCTTTGCAAACACAGATCAGATTTGTTCCCTGTTCTGGAGTTCAGTCTGATCAAAACAGCAGAGAGATAGTGGGAGGGCTGAGACAAGTGAGGAAGAGAAAGGAGAAGGGATTATTTGGAAGGGGAAGAGAGGGTTGCCTGATGGGAGAGGATGGAGAGACTGTTGTGGGGCTAGGAGGCAGAGTGGGGGGAGGCATGAGTGCAAGAAGTAAGGCCATAGATAAGGGCACTGAGGGAGAGCTGAAGTAGCAGAGTGAGGAGAATGGACAGAACAGTGGTTCAAGAAGACATGACCAAGACAGGCCTGAGGGACCCTAGGGAGAGCAGCCTGATACTGCAGACTGAGGAGAGAAGAGTCAAAATGTTCAGGAGCCTGATGGGATCGGGGAGGTGACAGCAGCAGTGGACAGGGAAGAGGGGCTGGGCCATTCTGTTCCCTTGTTGCATCTCAGCTGGCTCCACAGGAGTTGCTGGTCTCCGCCTGTCTCCAGGGGGCTGTAAGAGTCCCAAGCGGCTCAGGTCAGGGAGACTACTCCCACTGTTCCTCAGAAGCACTTTCCTGTCCCAACAGACTGTGAGATAACCCACCCTAATACTTCCCAGGCCTTTGCAGTGACACCACACAGAAATCTGACTCAGTACACCTCTAGTGAGCATCTCTCCCCTCCCGCCATCCCTGCCCTGCTCAGTCACTGACAACACCTCCTGCAACAATCTCTGCCCACTCCTCTCTCCCCTTCTCTCTTCCCCAGCTCCCATTAAATCCAGGCCCTTCTTTCTCTATCTCATCCAGAACCTGTCCTGATTCTGCCCTGGGCCAGCACTTCTTCCTCATCCCAGCCACCACAACACCCCTTACCCTTCCAATGCACCTACATACTGCTGCCAGGGTCAGCCCCATCCCCTGTCCTTCTGGATGTGGTTCCCCCTGCTCAGGTCCATGCCATGGCTCCTCCTCTCCTGGGAAAAGTTCAATGGTGACCCTACCCACCAGCTAACACCAGGCCTTTTCTTCTGCTCCCTGCTCTGCTCCCCTCCACTTGGCCTTTGCTTCTCTCCTGACCTCTCATTTCATGCCTCTCAACCTGTCCCAAAGCCACCAGACGTTGCACTGCTAACAGCTTCCTGGCCAGCCTTTGCTAAGTGCCCTGTCTTTCTGCATGCAATTTATGATGGCTCTGTGAAGCCCAACCAGGAGGTCATGCTATCTGGAAGCCTGGTATCTCAGCTTCACACCCCCATGTTCAGAATCTTCTCCCCCTACACTCTTCTGCTATGAAGGAGACGAAGGATGAGCCTGCCACTGACCCAAACAAGGAGGATTCCCTTTGCTCTTTCCAGGCCATCTAGTGTGTTCTGAGCAGCCAGCCAAGGAAGGGAGGCAGAGGATCTCTCCGCTGGCAGCTGCCCCTCTGTCCAACAGGCAGGGGTGGCAGAAGCCTCCCATAGCAGGAGGGAAGGGAAGAAGTGACATATCTCTGGCAACCGGCTGAGAGAAGCCAGGAGGCCAGAGGACATACCAAAGGCCTCCAGACAGAAGATGGGGGTGAGGCAATGCTGCAGTGCGGTTGGGCCTGCTTCTGCAGGGCTCTTCAGGAAACTCTTAGCGGAGGACAGAAAAACAGAGATGGCAGTATGCTTGGCCTAAAACCACCTCCAGAGAACTGCGCAGCCAGCCACCAACATCCTGTTTTAAGGACACTCAGCTGTGGAGAGCCAGGCTACTTGAAGTCCTGAAGTCCCACAGAACTACTACTGGACAAGATTCCCTGAAGCTTTCTCTTTGCTTGATGCTACCCCAAGGGTGACTGCAATACCCTCAGTGAGCCCACTCCAGCCTTGGGCCTTGGGCTTTCCAGCACCATGGCTGGCTGTGTCCCAGCCTCCCTGGGCACATACATTCAGACTAGTTGGCACAGACAGGACAAAGGGGCCATTCCTTCCCAGCCAGTGCACAATGCAGCCTCAGCCTCCCACCCTGTGCCCTCACAGGCTTGGGACTGCTCTGGCTGCTCCTGCTTTCCCCACCACCCATCACCCACTGGGGGCTCAGGGCTGGGATCACTTCCCTGCAGAACCATTAGCAACATTTTCCAAACAGAACCGCTAGACCTTTGATACCCTCACCTTTACTTGCTCTGCTCCCTTTGCACCTCTCCCTCATCCCTGGGGTTCAGCATGGCCCCACTTCAACACAACAGATGACACCTCCAAGTGTACTCCTCTTCCTGGTTGCTATGGGTCCGCCCTGCAAACTGGGAGCCCCAGTGACTTCAGTGTGGCTGCTTGGCAGAGGAAGGCTGTGCTGGCACAGATCCTTGGGCTGGACTCCACCCCAGCTACCATGTTTGCCCTTGCCTACCCCACTTCCCCAGTTCAGCCATGGCTGTTCTGGTGCTGGTGCCTCAGCCATTGGGAGAGTTGGGCATGATGGGACAGTCCTATAGGGACCAGGGGCTAAGGCTGAAAATCTGTTCCCAGGGGCTCCGGGTGCAAAAATCCTGCAGACAGCAAGAAAGGGAAGTGTGAGGCCAGCCCTACCCTACCATAAACATAAACTGGGGTCAGAGTTTGAATACAGCAGCTTTTCTGCCTGGTTTGCATCTAAATGAGACACTAACTACGCAGTAGCCTAATAACACTGCGCAGTAGCATGCTGGGCAAAACTGTGCTACTAGTCCACTGCACAGTAGTGCAGTTAACATCCAAAAAAACCTATGCACTGGCACTACTGCATAGTAGCATTACTGCACATGGATTTAGTATCTTGTTATCCAAGTACTAAACTTAATGCACAGTAACTACGGTGCATTAATGAATGTGTAGACGCACCCAGACATACCAAGGTCCCCTCCCCACCCTGCTACAGCCTTGACAAGAGCCAAGGGAGTGATGGCACAGGAGGCTGTAATTGGAGACACTCTGAGAGGGATCACTGAATATACACTGTCCAAGAACAAGCTGGCTTCCTGTCCACGCCCCCACCTCCACCCCTTCTCCCCAAGCATCAGGGCAGGGGGAGCTGCAGCTCTGGTTACAGCCTCATGACAGGCCCTTCCCCAGTCAAGGGAGCTGGCAGTAGGCTGCCTTGCTGAAGGCAGGAGCAAGAGTCCAATGCCTCTCTAGTGCTGGGGGCTCACCCCCTGCACCTCCCTATCTGCTGGCTATAACAGCATTTACTTAATGGCTGGGGTCAAGCAGCTAACCCAGCCAGGTTACTGTTTGAGAGGATCCTCAAAACAGCCCCAGGCTCAGCCATTGACCACAGTATTGAAGATCTGGTGGTAATACAAGCCCAGTGCAAATAAAGTAGCCATTCATAATTCCTACAGCTGTCATTTTGCAACTCGTCCCTCCCACCAACTCCTCATACAGCCGATGCAGACAGTTTGCTGACAGCTGCTTTCACATCAACCAGCAATAACCCCACAAGTAACAAGCAGTGTGGAGCCTTCCAACCCATGGGAGATGGTGGGACAAATTGTCTGCAGTTTTGTGTCATCTCCTCACGCAGATTGAAGACTGCTGACAGTCTCTTCTGCAGTCACTGCTATGGGCCATATTCTGCAGGATTTATCCTTGCGAAGTGGGCAATTACAGGCAAATGCAAGCCTAAACTGGGTACAGCTACCTCACTTTGTCTCTAATGCCCAACATCACAGCATCATGAGTACAAAGAACATGCCACAGAGAGAGAGCCCACAGGGCACCTGTCACAGCTGCACAACTGAGAGATGTGATTGCCACAGGAGGTGCCAGTCTTGAACAGAGGGAGGCCTGTCCTCCACAAACAAAGGCAAGATGAGACTGGGCAGTGGGCACTGTGGTGCCCTGTGTGCTGTCTGCTTATTACACAAGATGCTAGCAATGTGCTCTTACAGCATAGCATAATCAGAATTTTTTTAAAACCACAGGGTTTTCTTTGAGAAATGGCTGGGGGGGGG
>NW_005841950.1:942964-969732 GCF_000455745.1 Alligator sinensis | reverse complement strand
TTGGGGAGGGGGGGGGGGGGGGGGGGGAGGTTGACCAAAAAAACCTCCTTATACTTTATGAAAAAGCTGAACACAATTTTGAAAGAATGTTCCCATTTTGGGGGGAACCTTAGTAGCAACTGTTGCCTCAGGAGTCAGTCAAATACTTAGCCATTTTTTTTTGTCAAATCCCAAGCCTCCATGTTTTAGAAAAAAAACAAGCATTTTTTATACCAGTCTTCACATAAAACATGGGTAGATTTGTTTCAACTCCTGTAAAATGGATGTGGCTTTGAAATGTTCTGGCTATGCAATTGGCCCACTGCTCTACAGTCTCTGAGGGGGCTGCTAGTGGGGCATGGGACTCTTAGTATACCCAGTGTCAAGCCATGCCCCAGATGTCTGGATCTGCTCCACCCATTGGTGCCTGGGCCTTTGAAAAAAAGCTCATCAGGAGCAGTATAGAAGCAATGAGTCATTTAGCCTAGTAATAATTTCCCACGTGCAAGTGCCTGGACAGTCATCATGTCACTATGATCCCTGGCTCACCCCTTTCCATGCCAGGAGCAAGTCACTGTGTCATGGTATCAGTGTGGTATTCCTGCCCCTGGCCATCCCCTCTCAGTGCCATCTGCAGAGGCAGCTACCATGTAATAAGACCCCACACCCCTCTCCTTGTCATATCACAGGTAAGATTTAAACTTGAAGAACTATGGAGGGAAAAAAACCTGTTTCCCTATTACTCACTGAAAAATCTACATGCACACAGGGGGTCAACATCCTTTATGGTCCTTTCTATGGACCTGATGCTCTCATGCTTTCCCACCATACATACCCATTCTCAAGTTCTCCCACCCCAGCCCAAGAACCACAGAGTTACTTGCTTCTGCATAGCCAAGATGGTGCCAATGGCAAGCTAAAAGGTCACTATGCAGTGACAGTAGTCCTGAGAGCTACTTCTTTCCCTTGGGGAGTTCCCTGCTGCTGCAGTGCCACCCTTTGTTTTCTCTCACTGCCTCCATGGCTGAAGACCAGTGCCAATACACTCTACTTTTCCCTTCCCCATCTGCCACAGGGAGACTGGCCATGTACCATGGGGGAAGTACTTGGTCTCTTCTTGACAACAGCTTCATCCTGCAGCATGGGTTGGAGAGGAAAATGAGGAACATGAAAGCAGTCACTGAATGAAAAAAGTATATCTAAAAACAAGATGACTGGTCTTTGCTCCACACAACCCATGCTGTTCCCACACAGGGGTTATAGGGTAAAGCCAGCCTGGAAGCAGATGGAGTATCAGGATCATGGCTGGGTATTGAGCTGCTGAGGCTTAGTAGAAAATTTAAACTTCATGCGAATGGGTGAAGGGAGCATTTATTTATCACAAGAACCTAGCCAAGGGCAAGGAGAAGAGCAGAGATGCAGAACGGGAGTTAGAAGAAGGGAAATGGTCTGTTGATGAAACCTGCAGGTGAAAAACTGGAAGTCTAAAATCAGTTGTCAACAAGAAATAGTTCAGTTCAGCAGTAGAGCTTGTGAAAGATCAGGGAGTCAGTCCAGAAAATGCAAGCAAATTTATTTGAGAAAACAATTGGAAAGAAGAAAGTCTTGGATTGGGGCATTGGCTTACCTTCTTCTCAGAACTCATAGTGAAGTTGTGACTGAAATACTGAACTCAGATGAATGTAAACTGGAGGAAATTAAAAAACTGGCAACCATAAACAACAGCTATCACCACCCAGCACCACATGTTGTTAAGCAGCTCAAGGGAAACTCCAAGGTAACAAATTGCCCTTCACTAGGAAGCAAGGTTTACTTGGAAATATCTTTTGTTGGGCCGACTGTATAATTGGGAGAGATATTAAACAAGCTTTTGGGCATGAAATGCCCTTCCCCAAGTCTGGGAAAGACTCAGATACAACGTAAGCTAAATGCCAGCTAAAACAATGACTTCTGTTTAACCCCATTATGTAAATGAAAATGCTCACTCAAGGAAGTGGAAGAAGGTATGAAATTTGAGGAGCAAAGAGATCGTTATAAGAAGCAGCTACAAAACAAGTAAAGGGCAGTTGAAACAGATAATCTAAAATAATAAGACCATCCCCATTCACTAAGACATGTTATGCTGATGGGAACCAGCAAAGACTTACTGAGCAATGTAATCATTTTACAGCTGAGGCTGGTCAGAAACAGAGCTGGCCCTTATGCTGACAATTCAGGAGGGAGAGTTCCCAATGTCCACCTTGTTAAGAAATAGATCTATTAGGATAGAAAAGGAATTTGGTCTGAGCCAGGTGTATGTACAGAATGATGTGCATTATCAGCTCACAACTGCCACTGACAGCATGTATCTAAAGGGGAACTGGTTTCTTTAAACCTTGGGAAAGGATTGAGGGGAAGGATCTCACCACAGAAGCAGGGTTGTAATATGCCCTGACCTTGCAAAGATTTACAGATGTGCTTCACCTCACAGACTGAGCAGCTCCCTTTGCCACCAGTACTTCTACTCAACAGGGTGCAAAATTAAATATATCCATCAGCCAGCAATAAAACCTCTGCAGGGCTGTGACTATAGGTTTTTTAAAATACATATTGATAGAAGTTAAGAACCAGGCACTTTAGAAAAAGGATGCTTACAATATAAAAGTGAGAAATAACTCATGGGAAGAAGGGAATTTTTAGCATAAGAAAACTAAATCTGATCTTACAGATGGAAATACTACATCCAGCACATGACTGTGATCTACCCCAGTTCTCCCTTCTTGTTCTGTTTATATAACCCGGAGATCAGCAGTATTTGGATGTGGGGGATGGAATAATACAGCTTGGTCTGAGGCAGGGCAGCACTTCCAAACCAGCCATCACCCAATAGCTGCCAGCACATTGTGTTCACCACCCAACACTGCAGAATCCCCCTACCGCTGGACTGCCCCACTTCTGAAATGCTGTTGCCAATATTTAGACTTTTCAGGCAGGATGATTTCACTTTGTGGGCTAGATCCAGTCCATAAGCCTTAGGTTGCCTCTCCCAGTCTAACCTTATCTGTGCTCAAGGTCAATTTGAAGAACTTTGAGAACCCTTTTTTTCTATGTCCATAGTGCCTAGCACTAGGGACCCTGGCTTTTAGTTGGGAATTAAAGATGTTACTTCAGTACAAATAATAAAATATGTAGCTTAGAAATGGTAACAATAAAAGTGATGAAAATTCAAGGGATACTATTCCACTACTATTCAAGGGATACTAATCTAAATGTATTTACTTTTCATGGGAGATTTGGGCAACGCTCATGAAAATGTAAATACAAATCACATGGCATGAATTTTACTGAAGTGACCCATGTCTGCATTTGGATGGTTGTAAGAATAAAGCATCAGGGAGCTGGAAATCAGGGCCTTTACCAGCACCCAGAAACTAGAGCTCTGAGAAAAGCATGCCAGCAAAGACATAGAAACTTTTACAGCATGGGGTAGACAAGAAGTGCTAGTACTTTTTCAGCTCACCTCAGTTATTACAGTAGGCTCTGGGCCTAGTAGGCAAGGCAGGATGTACTGCTAGATCCAGATATTTTTGTACTATTTATGCTTGACAGAACCTTCTGACCTACCAGGCCATTCTACAAAGAGAAAGAAGGCCCTGCCAAGGCCTGTTTATAGAGAACAAACTAGTTTGGGACTTCTAGAAGTCTCTTCCAGAATGAAGACGTGTCTGGCATGGGGGACATCACCATTGACAATGCCATTATCAGGGGCTCAGGTTCATAGGCAGTATGAGATCTGCTAGTTTCTTCAAAGACCCAGACATCTGTACTGGGGCAAGTACTGTGGGTTTCAATAGCAGGGTCCATGTTAGTGCTGGCACACATCACTCTTCTCAGTGCTGGCCTTTGGTGCCAGCATTGGCCTAGTTTCAGCAAGCACTAGAAGAGGCAGTGTCCATCATGTCCGTCATCAAGGGTGGTTCCAAAGAGGATGGAACTAGACTGTTCTCAGTGGGGGCAAATAAGAGAACAAGGAGCAATGGGCTCAACTTGCAGCAAGGGAAGTTTAGGTTAGATATCAGAAAAAACTCTCACTAGGAGGGTAGTAACTGCTAGGACAGGTTACCCAGATAGGTTGTGGACTCTCCATCCTTGGAGGTTTTTAAAACCAGGCTCGACAAAGGGCTGGCTGGGATGATCTAGTTGGGGATGGTCCTACTTTGAGCAGGGGGTTGGACTAGATGACCTCCTGAGGTCCCTTCCAACCCTCTTTTTCTATCATTCTAAGAATCTATGTTAGCTTGTATTATCAGGTTCTTAAGCTCAAGATCAGGGCTGCTTGGGAATTTTTTAATACATTTTTTTCCTACAAAATCAAAACTTTTTTCCAGGAATGAACCAATTTTGACAAAAATTATTGTTGGGGAAAAAAAGAGTTCTTGAGTCCATGTGAAATGTCTGGTCAAAAGCAGAGAACACATGACCCACCCAGTTTTGCCAATAGCCCTGTGGCAAGGGTAACGAGCTAGGATATGGCATATCCTGGTTCCAAGCCCCTTATCACTCAAATTCCCTTCAGTCTCAGGAAAGATTATCAGAATGGGGCCATGAACATTGGCTGCTGATAGCCCCAATCCACTGACTTTGGGTGATGCTGGGTAGATACTTTTCTCTCTGGTTTTTGCAAAAAAGTTTCTAAAGACTTCCGTTCTCTCCAGAAGGGAAAAAGTTTTAAAATCTTGACATTTTTCATTGAAATAGCATGCCCTTTATTCAACGCAACATTCAGAAGTGTTAGAAGATCTTTGGTTCTTTCCTCCTTTCAGGCTTCTCTTGCTTCAGAGAAGAGGCTTGGTGACTCATGTCACGCATTGCAGCATGCCAATCCGCATCATCTCAAAAAGTCAGTACTGGGCTTGGAGTGCTAAGGTCCCAGCACAGAGCTCCCTTCCTGGGGACAAATAAGGGCTCACAAAAGGGGTGCAGGCTCCCACTGAGATACCAATTAAGAAAGGTTACTAATTTAGGAAGCCCTACTTCCAGTGCACAGAAGACATGGAACAGTGGAGAATGACACCTTTTTCTTGGAATCAGAAGGACATATTTCTCAAAACTGAGGCAATGGGGCTTGCTGGGGAAGGAAAAAGTACCCATCCAGGATATATAGGCCTCTCCCAAACACAAAGGCAGTGGTAATGGGAATACATCCATCACATGGAGGCAGGGCCTAAAACCAGAATGGGTAGATTTAGAAGGAAAAGACCTCATCCCTAGAGCAACCCAAATTGATTACATGTAAAATAAAATTAAAATAAACACACTAAAATAAAAATCAAGGAGCTGAAGAAGGGTGAGAAATATTGTCTTAACTATTTAAAATGATAAGCCCAAGTTCTGGTCAAACATCAGCGGGCTCTGGCTTGTTCCCATGTGCACTAACAGGGACTGAGGGGGGGCTGTGACTGCTCTGCCCTCTAGGCATGGAAGGGGCTCAAGGACAGCAGGGCACAGGTGAAGTTTGAACAGATACCACTGGTCAAAAATTCTGTTCACTCCTATGAGACATACACACCATGAAAGTGTAAAGTCCTGGCACTTGAGCCAATGGGTAACAGTCCTGCTAAAAATCAATCAGAAGTACAGTGGTGGCTGGCTAATGGTTTAGTCCTGAGGAGTAAGAAACCTAGAATCTCCTTTCAATCTCAGGTTAGCAATCAACTACGGTAGCATCAAAGCACAGGCAATAACAGGGCTTGAATCACACTTGGCTCCACATACACGCAGAATTTGGAAAGGCAGAACAAGGGGCTGATATTGGGCATCTCAGTGCCAGACTTTCTTTTCCAGATTTATGTCATGATTTCCAATTAAATATACCAAAGGAGAAGGATGCGCATTAGCATAACTGCACCTGCGCTCTATCTGCATGCCGTCATGTGAAGGTCAAAACAGGCTCTGCCAGAATTCAGCTTTGAAACAGCACGTGCCCAGCAGAACAAACCTCCGTATGGCTCTGCAAAGGGATTCTTACCTGAGGGACATCGCAGCTGCAGTGCTAATAAGTTACACTGAAGGATAAATGGGGAGACAGCAACATTGAGAAACCCCGGATTCAGAACTCAGGAAGCAGGTACCCCAAAAACTCAGGATTTGCTATTAAAGACAATATTAAGTTATTTTCATTTGCTTTTGCTTTTTTTTAGCTTTGGGGACAGACTTAGCTCCTGTTTCCAAGCTTCTTTCAGCTATGATGAATGCCAGACTCTACCCATTACTAAAGCTGAATAACACTTGACTCCAGCAGCTGGATGTCTGGTAACATTGGCCTTATTATTCTTATTTGCTCCAGAATTATGCTACTAACCACAAGCAGTAATGGATCAGGCTGGGATGGGTTACTTCACTGCAGACACCATTACCTGTCACTATGCACGTGAATTTGGCGTCCGCGTTCTCAGACACAGAACGAGATTTGATAGTGGTTTCAAACAGCGGCTGGGTCTCCTCGGTCAGCTGAGAAATGATTGCGCAGAAGGTGCTCCTAAAAGATGCAAGAAGTATTTCTTAGAGCTCAGATTAATTTGCTAGAAACAAATTAAAGGGTTTTCCCTCCCTCAAGCCAATGTGTCTGGTGTCAGATGTCTCTCCCTGTTACTCATTAGGGCCCAATGTTCTCATGTTCGGTTCCCTCCCTCTCAGGCATTCTTGCACTGTGCAGATATTTTGCTGACAGTCATTGCTTCATAACTGAAGCTGGGAATATGGGAACTGACGGTTAATACACTTGGTTAAATATTACACGGACACTGTCAAATTAATAATCATCTGTCAAACATCCCTTTTGTAATAACTTATGACACTCCAGATTAGTGGAGAAAAATAATTAAATTCACTATACCTACTATTGTTTATGACTTGTTTATTTGATACATTTTTTAACTTGGGACAATAAAACAAAAGAAGTCAATAAAGCCAGCTTCACTTTTATACTCTCGGTGCTGTAATGAGTTCAAAGGAATGGGTTTCACAGGCTGTAGGGAAAGTATCATGTTCAGTACAATTCTACTTGAATGGTGCAAACTTTTCCATTGGTTTTAGGATTTCCAGATTATGAATTTGGGGCCAAGTTGGCAGCAGCAGTGTCCCCTTTTACAAGAAAATAGCCCTTACTTAATAGGAGTTACAGCCTCCAGGGCATCATACTTCAGCAATAGTTTTGTATTCACATACAACCATCCTCTTACAGGATGTTATAAGTCTGGCTTATGCATCTTCAAACAAAGCAATTATATATGAAGCTGACATGACTTCTTTACCTCAGTTCTTGCCACCGTGCCAAGGCATTGTGGACTACACACCACGTGAGCTCATGCACTGTATTTTGTAGACATAACAAGTTCAGGCTGAAGCATCTGCCTGAACTGTCCAAGAAGCCAGTATAGTTTATGACATTTTTGATATGCATATTGTAGAGCAATTTCAAGTGCTATTCACGTATAGCACAAAATCAACACAGTGTATATTTATGCCATGCTGCCAGCCATCAGCAGTCAAAAGTGTTTTGAATCATCATGAGCCTCGAAAGCTCATGCAATTTGCCTCATTATTACATCCCATGATTTGGTTTAAATTTGGGTCTTTATTTAGTTTCTGCCTTGGAAGACTCTGGGGATCATATTTTCTGCATTTCTCTGTAGCTAGACAAAGTGGAAATGCAGTTTTTGTTTGAAATGTGAGATTCTCATAGAAATCACAGGACTCCAGGAAGTGGGGCTTTATGAGAAACACCAAATACCTCAAGACAGTTGATAGCTGGCAACACTGTTGATACAAACTCATCAATGAGGAAAGGTCCCATTGCTCAAAACAAAACGAAGGGCGTCCGGCTCCCATAAGCATGCAGGGAGGCTGAAAACAATCACAGAAACCATTCCTGACACAATTCTGTGATTGGGGCTAGCCAGTCTCAGCAAGGGCAGAGAAGGAAAGGACCAAAGATGTGCTAGTTGACTCCAGGGCAGTTCTTCTAAGTCATAACAGGAAGCTGACGCTACTGCTGTTCATGCTCTACCTGTTGAGCATCACTATTGGGGCAGGGGAAATTCAGCCCCCTTCATTATCTCTGTTTGATTCACTTCCATTCTAAAAGATGAAATATAGGCTACGTCTACACTGAAGTCAGAGGGAGGGTTCAGCACACAGATGCATATGCACTAGCTTCAAACCAGCTCAGGCAGGTATGCTGCAGTCACACTCTCAACTGCAGTCTCAGAACAGAGGTTCATGTCAGGGCTCTAAGCTTGTGACAGGCACCTGGATAGTGCCATGGACACCAGGGACCTGAACCACCTACAAACTTAGCCAGAGCTTGCAACTCTATTATTTCACTTTCCATTCTCTTGCCTCCTGATACAGGCAGTTTGCATGAGATCTAGGAAAACAGATTCCCTGAGCATGGAGAAAAAAATCTGGGGTTGAGATATGGGCCTGAATCAAGCCCCAGAATCAACCTCCAAGCTCTTCTATTTTCTGAAGGGGCTGAATGGGTAAGGCGAAGAGAAGGGGGTAAAGGTAGGAATCCAAGTCTCACAAACTGCCTCTCTGTAAAAGGTCAAAGTAATCCCAAGCTCCAAATACTTACCAACTTGGACGAGAACACCAGACACCAGGTCTGTCCCCAAACACCACAACTTGAGCTCATGCTTCTGTGCACCGTGTTAATGATAACTGGTATGAGGCAGGCTGTTCTCAGGAATCTGGCCCTGGTGAACAGCTCACCATATCCACATAATAGGTAGGGAAAAAACTACTGAAGTCATTAGGGACCTCAAAGCAAAGGAAACCTTCTACACCCCCCACCCCTCTGCCCCCTTCCACAGGACAACGAAGGCAAGTCACCACGAGGACAGATATTGGGGGCGGAGGGCTGACTGTCTGGTCACTGGGCATTCACCTGGGTTGGCTTCCACCCCAGTCCCAGTAAAGCCCTTTTAGATACATGGAGATGAAGTTGGAACTTCCCAAGCATCAAACATGTCAGATACCAGACTGCCAATTATGCAGCATCTTTCACAAACCAGTGATTCACACACTGAACTTTAGGGCTAAGTTCAGGTCTGGTGTAACTCCACTGACATTCATGGATGGCACCAGGGATGAATTTAGCCCTCATGGTGCAAATTGCTGAGTCAGATGTGACACGTTGAAGGCTACTGAATGCTGAAGGAAAAGCAGAACCCCCAAGCTCTGGGTCCAATTCAGACACAGAAGCTCAGTCAGACAAGGTTTGTCCACATCTTGCTGGGGCCCTTGCGAAGTGGCCATGAAAACCAATGTAATTTTCTACAGAGGAACAAGAACTGCAGTAGTTACTGGCTTCGTTGTAACGACTTTTTTGTTAGCCATTTCAGTTTCAGGTCACTTCCTTGAGTAACTCTTGGAATCTCAAAAATGCTGCATTTAATCTCTTCCTTATCACTTGGCCACAGCAAAAGTCCAATTGAAGCTCTTCTGCAAGTCAATATATCAGTTTTCTGAGCACTCCTCAGATTTGACATGTGGAGACTGCAGTCCCTATTACCCTTTGGACCTTGCTAAGTTTACACATTTGTGACAGAAGTAGATAGGGAGCAGTGGAGTTCATAATCTGAAGAGAGTTAAGAAGAATGAACAAGACAGTGGCAATTCAGTAGCCTTTTTTAAACATTAAGGAGTGACTTCCAGACTAGGGAAACCTTCAGACCAAGCCAATTTGGAAAACATCTTTCTCTTCACCCCCACTTTTCCATTGCTTGCCATTTTGATAGCAATTCTGAAGCCTTGTGGTTGCCTGGAAGGGAACTTCACCTAAACAGCCCACCCTCTCCTATTTGCCTCTGCAGGGAGGTAGTAGTGATTGCAATACAGATTATAGCTGAATGCCATAAGTATGGCTACCCTACACTTACCAAATGAAGGGGAATCTGAAGGGGAATCTGGATTGCTAAGGAAGCTGGGGAGGAAAGGAATATAATGGGGGAGGGAGAAAGGAGAACTCTTCTTTGAACAGAGGGGAAATACAGAAGAGATGCGTCCCAAGTTATTGCTTGAAGTTTGTCTTCTATTTTTTAAAGCATGTCCCTGTATGGAAGTCTCTCTTTAACAAGAAGAAACAGCTGGACAATCATTTTCTCCTTTCTTTCAGTGATAAAAAGGAATATTCTTTGCACCTCACAACACCATGTGTGACAAACATCAGTCTAGCTGTCTGCAGTGCAAGCAAGCATTAGAGCCTTAAGCATGCAGAATCACAACACTATGTCAATATAGTTCTTCCTTCAATTAGTACCAAAGCATTAAAGATTAATCATGTCCAAGCCACAGGTCTAGGAAAGGTTCTAGTCAGAGAAGTTTAATGCAACGCAGATTTACCTTCCAGCGCTGAAGGGAGATAATCTGTTGATTGATAAGCTAAGCAGAAACAGCAAACAAAACCATTAGACAGAAAAGCTTGGAGAGGAGCTGAAATAAACAAACCATTACGGAGATGTATTAAGGATGAGTCGTTTTGCACAGGTCAGAGTTCCTAGTAAGAGGGCACAGCTACCTTAGACGGCCTGCTGGGGTAAGCAAGCTGCATTATAAATTGTAACCAAGGGCTGTGAAATAAAACAGTCGTTAACAGCAGAGAGGAAATGTAAGAACATTTTATATCCACCTCACAAGGTAGGTTTCCAAGAAGCAGCACCTGAGCTGTCCATGCATGATCTGCAGCTTTGTGCACAAAGCGGGCAACTGCACTCCAGACGGCGTTCACATTAGATGGCACTTTAGGACACAGGCCCTACTGCTTGCCTCAAGGAGCCGGCCTTCTGCCTGGCTGCCTACTGACAAGCACATGAGTCAGTTAGCCTGAGACCCAGTGTATTTTGCAGGCTGAAGGAATCCCAGGAGGCTAAAAAGCATCCTTCTTGTACATAACACTCTGCTCCTCGGCTCCGTTTTCTGCTATGCCACTGAGAGCCGGCTGTCAGCAGGATTTATGAGAGTTTCCATTGTTTGCAGTTCCTTCGCAGTAACATATTACAGACTTAAATGTATTGCTGAACACCATAAATTATAGCGCCTGCACAAGCTGTGCAGATGAGTTAGCTAACAATGGCAGGACCTGCTCTTCACAAGCATTGCCTCCACAGAATCACACACCTTGCTCTATGGCCACAGAACCATTTTGGAGCAATAACTGGCCATGGGGGGGGGCACATGCTTTTCCATTAGGCTGAAGGCAGAAGTACCCCACCATCACCAACCATCCCTAAGGACCTCTACCACCAGAGATGCCAAAGAGAAGAGAGTGAGGGAGGGTCAGCGTGGGCTGAGGAGACAGTACACTTGGAGAACAAAAAAGGACTGTTCCTAAGTGACTACCTTTTTCTCTCCGACAGCTGCCACTGAGCCCCACAACAGTTGACAGACTCCTGCCAACAGGCAGGCAAGAGATGAACAGCAATGAACCTTGCCCTCCACATCACAGCCTAAAAGATGTCAGAAAATGAAACACCGCAGGTTCAAACTGCTCCTTTAGCCAAGTTATCCCAAGCTGCTCAGGTACAGGACACAGCAGGTTCACAACATAACTGGGTACAGTCTCTTCACTCCTTCAATAAGCTCAGCCAACCTAGCCTAGCATTCAGATTTTGCTCCAGAGGCCACAAATAGTTTCCCCTGCAGTCTAAGAAAATTAACCCTAATCACTAATCACTCTTACCATCCAGAGTATACCACCGTCCCTTCCCAGGAGGCTTGGGGGAAGAGATAAGCAGGCTGTAACAGAGATGATTTGACAAAAACCTCATGCTATTTTGTCTGACAGAAGTGAGGCATAAATAGGCCCTTGAGTATGTGGAATACAGCGTACAGCAGAATGGCTATAAGTGCCTGCAATTCAGACCTTGTTGGCTAAGGTAACGGCCTCTAGAAGTGAGACCTTTAGGCAAACAGGCACTCCCAGACTCAAAAGGTCCCTCCATGGGTACAGTCAAGGCCAAATTATAGTTCAATAGATAAGTGGGTTCCCAAGCAGGGAGACAACCTTGAGTTTGCCTTTCAGCAGGGGACAGATGAAGACTGTGGTCCCTTTCCCAGGGACACAGGAAGCAGAATAATACATCTTAGGCACCATCACTGTGTAAGCTTGAGCAAGCCCACTATTAAAGACAGACTCACCAGCTTGAGCATAGTCTAAGGTGGTAAGAAACAACAAAATAATTAAATGCAACAACTTAAAAGCAAAGGAGAGCACAACGCTCAGACACAGGCTGAGCTTCAATTTCTCCACGGGAAGCCAAGAGGGAAGGACATATAGGGCCAGAAAGAATGCAAGCAAGAGGGTGCCTGGCTCTGTGGCTCAGCTCTGCTGAGAGGTGCCCAACCTGGACAGGCAGTGGGAAAACTGCTCAAAGTGGAATCTCCTGTGGCTGCTCTCAAGAGAAACAGAGATATCAAACATAGTCATGGGGGCAACTCGAGAGTGGCTTCACTGCTGAATTTCTAGATTTGGTGTATGCAAGTGGGAGCTGAGAGATGGGCCATGCTGGAGTGCCTGTTCCCAGGAAGGCAGCAGGAGCAGAGTAGACATACTCTTGGAGGCTGTTGTCAGGTTACAAATGATTGCATAAAAAGGAGAATCATGACAGTGAGACAAAAGGTATAAATTCCAAGGTCTGTGTTGTGTTTGAATTTAATAAATGGGTAAAAAGCACCATTATGATAATTTGTCAGATCTACACTGAACCTGATGACTTCTTGCTGAACAAGAGACTCTGTCAGAAAGATCTGCAATCTTTATTTAAAGATTTCCAGTAACCAAGTATTCACCATGGCCCTAAGTAAATTGATGCAAATGGTTAATTACTCTCACTTAAAAATGCATCTCTAGGCTGAATTTTTCTAGCTTCATCTTCCAGTCACAGGGTTACGTTCTACCTGTCTGCTAAAGTACAGGTCTGTCTAGCTGAAACATGCAACAGCCAGCAGCCTTCCCATTCACTTAGAGAACAGATTCTGATAGAGGAGAGTACTGTGTGCTGCAAAAAGAAGATGGAAAACCTTAGGCTTTCCACTGAGTTTCTGAAATAACGTCAAGGAGACCTTGGTTGACCTAGTTCAGGCCTTCCAGTCCCTTGTTGCACAGAAACAGGCGGCATGCAACGTCTAGTCCTAAAAAAGTAACATAAGAGAGCCTCTGAAAACTGCACCTGCCCAATGTGCCAACATTTCCATTTGTGGAGGTGCAGCCCCTCATCTGCACGGGCAAAATAAGAACCAAAAGGCCTCTTCAAATTAAGAGTCTTCTGATGTTGCAAACAACCCCATGGACAGAAATTGGGGATTTTCTTCTTTTTTTAAATATGGCTCAACAAATTCCCTTGTCCCTGGGAGGGTTGTGTCTGCACAAGCCATGTACTTCAGGGAGAGTTAACACGGGCAACTTGAAAAGGTGGTCACTGACCAGAAACACTGGAGCTGCGCTCTCCCCTCCGAGATAACCAGCAATGGAAAAAATGTTTTGTGTTGGTCCTCTGGAGCACCTGACAGCACTGTACATGCAGTCAAGTGCCATGGTTTTGCTTGTGGCATTTGCACTGCACATCTTGGACCTTGGCACGACAGTTCCCCCTAGTCAGAGGCTCTCACACTGCTCTCCCAGAGCAGGGTCTGGGCAGACTCCCTGTATGCACTACAATCATCTGAGGAGCAGTCTCAACCAGCAGGGTCAGGACTTTCTATGAACCATCAGTACTTTTGTCCTTCTAGAGCAGTGGCTCTCAGCCTTTTAAGACCCAAGGAACCACTTGTTAGACCCCAGGCACCCCTTGGAAAATGCCAGCTCCTAGCTTTCATTTGTTTTGTGACTACAGAAAAATATTAAAGTAATTCTTCTATTGCAAAGAACTCAGAAAGACCACAACAGGTCAGAATGGTTTTGACACTCTAGATTCTGATTTGGAATCTCTAGGTTAATCTTGTGAATCATGTATAGGTGTTTGCACACCTCACATTGCTAATATTGTGTAGCTGTGACACCCTGATTGAGAATCACTGCTTGAGAGTAAGCAACCAATGCACTTTATAGAGGGCTCCAGCTTCAGATTCCACAGAAACAGAGGCAAATGCAAAATAAATTGGTCTTTCCAACTGCAAAATAAAGTGACCCGTCCAATAAAGATCTGCTAGCAATGCTCCTTTGCATTAGTAAAAGCATTACCAGCAGATCAAGGCAAGTAATTATTCCCCTCTATTCAGCATTGGCGAGGCCACATCTGGAGTATTGTGTCCAGTTTTGGGCCCCCCACTATAGAAAGGATTTGGACAAATTGAAGGGTGTCTGGCAGAGGGCAACGAAAATAGTTAAACTCTCTCACCAGGAGGGTGGTGAAGCACTGAAACAGGTTATGAAGAGATGTGATGGAATCTCCATCCTTGGAGGTTTTTAAGGTCTGGCTCAAAAAAAGCCCTGGCTGAAATAATCTAGTTGGGGGTGGTCCTGCTTTGAGCAAGGGATTGGACTACATGACCTCCTGAGGTCCCTTCCAACCCTCATTTTCTATGATTCTATGATAAGGAACAGTTAACACTGCTGCCCCAGACCTTCCCTAGTTGTAGTTTGAGGTGTTAGTGACTTCACTTGTGATCAGGTTACTTACTGGGAGCTATGGAGGGGAGGCATACCTTCCTGGTACTGAAGGGAAAGTGTTCTCTGGAAAGGACCTAATTCTGGAAGATGCCTCCCTTCTTTGTTCCATTCAAACCACAATGTTAGAGAGGAAACCCAGTGAAACTCATAGTTTTAGAGCAGTGGTTCTCAAATGTGGAGAGGCCAGGTGGAACTGCCCCATGCACCTCTCTTTCAGGGAGGAGTATTGGGGCTGGGCTGGGAAAGACTGCAGTAAGTGTTGGGGCTGGGCAAGGCTGCATCTGACTGCTTTAGATTTATCTGGCTGTGCACTGAGGTACATGGAGCATATATATGTGGAAGGGAGACCTGACTCTAAAAATGTTAAGAACCACTGCTCTAAAGACTATTTATTTCAGCAATTCACAACACCCCCCCCCCCGGCACATCTCTGTGGTTAAGCCATTCTCAGCTGGTTTTGTCTGCAGTCTCTTCTGTACAGCAAGAGCATTTGTTCACGTAGTCCAAGGCTTGGCGTTCATCTGCCTCGCCACCATTCTCATGCTCTACTCACTAAGCCATGCTCCTCCCCTATCCCTGCTATGGTAACACATGAGAAAGAATAAGTGTCCATCCTCTGCATGAGAGGAAAGCAAGTCCACCTGACCTCCAAAGAGCATTCCTTCCCCCCTTCCAAACTACCTGAACACCTTCTTCCTCGTCTCTGTTAACAAAAAGGAGTTCAGATCCCACCTTTCAGCTGCTCTCACTCTGCCTCACCAGCACAGGTTTTTCAGGCTCACTGGCTGCATCTACATGAGATGCTACTGAGCAGTAGCTCATTGCTACTTTGCAATTTCATTGGGGACACTAACCATGACATGACACTACTGTGCAGTAGCATCAGAAAAAATTGTGTGGGGACGTTACTGTGGAGTAACGCCGGTTACTGCACAGTCATTTAGTACTTGATGATGTAAATACTAAATGACAGCACAGTAACAGCACCATGCCCATGACATGGCAGTCTGCCGCTCATGTAGATGCAGTTCCTCACTCCACAGTTCCTCAAGACCAGTCTTCTTGCAGAAGCCATTGCAGAGAGCAGCAGTAACAATGCGTATTGGTCTAAGGGAGTGCACTCATGCCCTGAGTCACCCCCAGATGGAGCTCTGTGGCTTCAAAACACATATTTCTAAGAACTATGAAGAACTGGAGACAGACCAGGATCTGAAATGGCTTAGAAGGCCAGTTCAAAGGGAAAGTGTTCCTTTGACCTCCTAAACCAGAGCGGTTTCCTTGGAGAGCTGTGAAGGCACTAAAAGAGGCTATTCAGTTGCAAAGTAAATCATTAAAAAATTTAAAAGTGCCAGAAACCAGATTGCCTGTACAACATCAGTTCCACTGTTGGGATGTCAGCATTATGAGACAGCCTTTAATAACAGTCACATTGTCTTCCACAGCAATGCCTCCTTCAGGCCACAGTCTGGATCACACTCATAGAAGGTACCTATACAATATTTCTTTCTATCCTGAGCATTTGGTGTGTGCGACCCTTGCTGTACTTGTTGCACACTGTGCAAACCCTGCACTGAATGTAGAGTAGTGACTACTTGGACTTTTCAGGGGTTCTTCTCACACCATAATATTTAACCAGCTCAAGTATTAAAGAAGTTATTTTCTCTGAACCCTTCACAAGGGGAACAGAGGGTGTCCACAGAGGTGGATCTTAGGTACTGTCATAACCCAAAGGTATGATTTTGTGTGTGCTTCGGCACTAGAATTATTCCCGCTAAATTGCAGCTTTGTTGCACGGTGGAGTTTGCTGTTGCAGAGGAGAGCCCGGGTGCAAGGGAGAATTTCCCGCCAATTTGTAGCTTTATTTGCAGGGTGCATTGCTCAAGTTGCAAGAGAAATGCACGGTGCAAAGAAGTTCCCGCCACCTGCATGTAAATTTGTTCTCCGCTATTGGCTAGTTCTGGGTTATTCCCACATGGCGGCTAACGATTGGCCTGCTAGCTGTATAAGAGGCTTGAGCGGTTTCCGCCCAAGCCGAAGAGGACTCCACATCCATCTCGTGGGGACTCTGGGTACACGGCAGGGTAATAGAAACCCTGTGTGAGATCCAGAGGAGTTTGGCGACCTGATCCACCGCCCACCTCTTTCCGTCTTCAAGCGATAATTTTTTATAAGACGTATCTACGAGGTTTCTATTTCGGTGGCGCGCTTGTCCAGGGCATCCGGAGCTCTGTTTCCGTGGAGCCTAGCAAACTCCACGTGATCGTTCGTGTTGTTTTTTGTTTGTAACTGCAACTCAAGCAAGTTTTCCAGCCTGCACCGCAAACCATCTTCGGTGTAAGTAAACAATTTTTAAATCTACCATTACGAGTCCGCGCCTAATTCTAGCGTGTCGCCCGTTCTCTCCGACCCAGCGTGCCCGGGCTGCTGGCCACAGCCCGCGCGGCGTGAAAAAGGGCCTGGCTCACACCCGGCCCGCACAGGTACAAGGAGGTTAAGGCCAATATTTGAAAACCTCCACTAAGGGTTCATTTGTATACAGAGGTTGTACAGGTTTAGTCAAGTTCAATCAATTTTATCATGTCCACATAAGGGGACTGTGCCAAGTTTATATTAAATTGGAATAAAACCTAAACTGGGTACCCCAGTAACTGAATGCCTAACTTGGAAAACTGGTGGCCTAAGTATTTTTCGGAGTACTTAGTATTTGATAGAATTGTATATATTCAGAGCCCTTTACAGACATATAATCAATCAGTGAAGGAAGGGAGAATCTCCAAATAGCTGATGTGAAAAAAAATGACACAAGGCAAAGTCTCTTGCCTAAGGCTAAACAGCAGGCCACTGGCAGAGGAAGGACTCAAGTCTTGGGAGTCTCCCAACTCTGCACTGGGACAGATCTTCACCTGATGCAAGTCATTTTAGCTCTACTGACTTCAATAGTGCTCTGACACCTTAAAGTAGCCAAAGGATAGTCCCTAGATCCAGTTTTCTAGAGCCCACTGCCTAACTGCAAAGGTCAGAGCATCTGTTACCCACATTCATTTCACTTGCATCCCTGGGTGCTGGAGACTCATGAACTGGACCTCTAGAAAATTACTCCCATGTAATTAGAAGTCAGCTTTGAAATGCTACTTTAAATGTATTAATCAACCTCACTCCGAGCTCTGTAGCACAAAGGAACTCCATTCTTCCAGGATGCATTTGGCTGCCTTCACCATCAGACCATCCTTTCTCTCCCTAAAATCTCTTGCCTTGTTCAGAAGACACTTTCCAACTTCTGCAACAAATGAGGCAGACAAGAGCTCCCTTTGCAACCCAACTCATGTTCCAAGCACCTGATGTCCTGTGGTCTGCAGAGTGCTTTCCTACGTTTTAGGAAAGGATTCACTTCTGGGCAGCTATAACACTTGCCAAATTTCAGTTCTCTTGCAAGCAGAGGAGGGAGAGCTCTTGAGGTCATCTACTCTTTATAAAGGAAAGCACTGTCAGTCTGAATGTATGTGTTGGTGCAGTTCCCCAACTATTTTTTTGAGCAAAATCTTTGCATGAAAATGCAACTAACTGCACCTACATTTCTAAGTCCTCTAGGGCAGATCTTTCAACACTACATCCTCTCATTCTCCCTCTAGACATATTTTCATTCAGCTCCCACTTTTTTTTCCAGTATAGTATCAGCAATCTCTATCCTGGACATGGCTACCTACTGAAACAGACAGAGATGTAAGACACACCAGATATTGCTCCAGATGTGCAGGTGAACATGATAATGCTGCTTCATGATAGATCTACACTGCAGTGCAGACAGCAAATCATTCAAATTCAGCCAGGGACAGTTTAGTTAAGCAGCCCCGGCTGCACAGATCATTGTATGCAACAGAAAAAATATGCCAGTATGAGCAAGATTTAGAACTTAAAAGCATGTTGTCAATGGGAACGTCCTGGGTCTACAACTCAGAAGATCAAGTCGCTGAGAGAGAGGGCAGCTGTGATTCCATTTTCTCCGATGGTAGAAGTGGGGAACTCCCTGATGAGCACTTGTAAACTCTCGTGTGCCTCATACTCTGTTACTGGCACTTTGACATGCAATACTGCTAGGCATTTTTTTACATGCAAACTGGTTTAAGATTTCATTTGAACTTTTCTGCCTCCAAGGTGAATACTATTGGAAAGAGACACATGGGAGGCACACCGAACAGTTTCTCAGTTCTCTGCTGCACAAGAACTACTTTGGGTTTGGTTTGTTTTTTGAATGTAGCCCCTCCCTCAATAAGCAATGAAGCCACAGAAACCATGATACTTAGATTGGTCTTAAGATCTGCTTTGCTATCATAAAAAAAAAAACTTCACATTTGTACTAAATGCTTCATGTACTTACAGCTCAAGCAGGCTTACTGCTTCATGAGTAGTAGCAATAATTATCATCATTTTGCTGCACCTTACCTGCAGCTAAGAGTTGTACAAGAGGTATTTCAGCAGCATCACCCTTTCACAAGCAGGAAAATGGAATCTAAGAGGACTCAGGCAGCTTGTGCATGGTCAAAAAGTCAGTTGTTAGAGCCAAAAGAATAACTGAAACATTTTGCTGCAGCTTTTCATTACAATATAAAGAATGGGCAGTGCCTGGTTTGCATCTGACAACTCAAGGCTGTCATAAAAGTTGGAAGCCTTCAAATGGGAAGATAAAGCTGGTGTTATCTCAACTACCCTAGCATTGTTCTGAGGAGAGTCTTTACTAATGCACCAGGCTCAGTTATCAATGGTCCAAGTTAACCTGACAGAGAGCTAGACAAAGTTGTCTCAGGAGTCACAACTGTTGACTGAAGAAACGACAGATCTCAATGTTTATACTGGCATTAAGGCAGGATGGCATATCTGTGGCTGCACTGGAAGCAGGTTTTCTAGGCCCAGAATCAGTTACTGAAGAGGGATCAGCATCATACCACCTAAGAGGCCAATGCATTCATCACATCTGTGACTGGTACACGGAAGGTGAGAAAGCATTAATACTTTTCTTCTAGTTCAAGAAAATCTTAGTAATGGGGCCTTCTGCCAATGTGTGGAAGACTCTTGACAGAAAGGTGCACTTGTACAGGAGATGCACATTTGAAAGGGAACTGCTACACGCTATCAGAGGGGAAAAGAGTGAGTGTACTCTCTGCCTGAGGGACTGATGTAGATCTTGTGGGCATTTCCATTTCCAACAGTTCCACAGGAGAATCAACATTTACACCTGTTCCAATGTTCAAACATTGCAGACAATGAAGATGCACAGTGAATTCCACTCGCTGGGCGTGTCTACATGTACATTTACTGTGCAGTAATTTACTGCACAGTAAGTGGGTTTTAGGCTGGAATCTACACATGCAGGCATTACAGTGCAGTAACACTGTGTGTAGACTGACTTGGGACCAAAGCTGATCCCAAGTCAGTCCACACACACACTGTTACTGTGCAGTGAGGTATCTACACGTGTGTTACTGTGCAATAGTAGCAGGTAGCATCATGCAGGTAGGAAATTTATGCCAAAATTGGCATGCATGTGTAGATGCGTGCCTGTCTTGCACAGTAATTTTTGGTTACTTTGCAGTAACCTAAATTACTGTGCAGTAACTGTGCACGTGTAGACGCGCCCACCGATTCTGAACTAGCCCAGGGGTTCTCAGCTTTGCTCTCTTCATCATTCTGGGTTGCTCTATTTCATTGGGTACTGGAAGGTTCTTCCAGGAAAGTGCCTGAAAAGGCAGCTTAGTACTATCATATGTCTCTCAATAGTACTGAGGAATACCTCAATTATGGATCAGGGCTTCATTGTGCCAGATGCTGTACAACTATAGAATAAAAAGAGAGTCATTGCTCCAGGCAGTTTACAATCTAGTGAATTATGCTAGTGGCCCCTGATCTTCCCTGTGCTACCAGCAACAATATTGAGGTAATGTATTGAGGGCAGCATTGTGTTTTGCTCCCCATCAACCTGAAGAAATATGTATCTATGCAACCAAAATGTCCTGTGGCCATGAGCAACATTGGAGGTCCTGTAGGCAAGCCACAGGAATGCTTCTGGAGCAACCAAGAGGTCCCCTATCCCTAAGAGACACGAGTGTGGAAATGGGCACATCTACATGTGTCCCTATGGTACCTTTGTTGCTGTGCCGTCATTTAGCATTTCCTTTTCAAAGTACTAAATAATGGCTCAGTAACAGCCCGTACTGCACCGTGTACACAGCGTATGGCTATTTTTAGCTGCTACATTGCCATAGCAACATGCTATAATGGGGGGGGGGGGTTGCTATGGTGATGCAGATGAAGCATCATGGTTCTTGCCCATGGACACTACATCGCTGTAGTGGGTTGCTACGGCGATGTAGCATCACGTGTAGATGCGCCCAGTGTGAACAACAGCTACAGCTTAGTAAATTTTAGCAACCAGGTTTCTGCTGATTTTTTACCCAGCATTACTAAACCAGACCAGAGATCCATATAGCTCCGTATGCCACCCTCACTGCCATTCCCTGCCCACTCTCTACCCAGCCCCTAAGGGCCGCTGTCTCCAGAATATTCTACACAGCCTCCCTCCACCGACTTGCAGAGAATCCTCTCGAGCATTTCTGCCCATGGATCTATGACAATTTCCTCTACTGCATACATTCATTGGCAGCCTATGTGATATTTTCTCTCATGCAAGGAGCCCTAATCATTCCAGTCTCTTTTCATACAGAAGCCTCCAATTATTATCTCATCCATCTCTACTTCCCGTCTAATTCTCTTGTCTCCTTTGAGATAGAGGGATTGCCGAAAACTCATCACAGCACCTCCAGCAGATGAACTAACACAGATTCATATATACAGTGGCATTTCCTTTTCACTATCATTTCCTATCCCTTTCATAACAGTTGATTTACTTCTTTTTTTTTTAACCACCATCATGGTCCCTCCCAATGAACCTCTGTCCAGGCCACTGCCTGAGTGACTGCAATAGGTTTGGAGCCCAGGAGAGTAAATGTAATTCACTTACGCACTGCCAAGCGTTCCACAACGATTCCTTCCATCTGCTATTTTGCTGTTCCCCTGCCCAGTTTTCTTAGGCCCTTTGGAAAAAACTCCTTGATCCCTTCTCGACTTCACAAACCTAAATAACTATACTATCCATAACCATTGCCACTCCATTTTCAAGATCATTATGATACATTCTTTAAATATATGACCACATGCTGCTTTTTCCAAAGGACCCCGATTCACAGCTGTGCAGCAAATGAGATCATTGTTTGTAGGACCTCTGCCTTATTGTTGCAGAAATCAACTGGAGCTGAGCTTTGAGCATATCATGTACTCTGAAAAAATGAATGCACCATAGGCATCTCAAATCAGGTACCCAAAATCAGTAGACGATTTTGGTCATTATTTCTCTATCTCTGTTTCCATCTGTAGACAGGGGATAACATTTCGCTTCACAGGATGCAGTGAAGATGAAAATGTATTAATATTTATGAGTTATGCAAAATGATGGTACTCATCACCATGAAAATGAGGAAATGAATAATCCTCTATTCAGAGTAGAGCTCAGAGTATGTACAATAGATAGGGCCTGAGGTCATGCACTGAATGAGGAGAAGAAAAGGAAATTTTCTTTATTTAAAGAAGTATTGCCCATTCAGTGAGCATCCTCCATCCTGCGTATTGAATGTGATAGAAGTCTGTTAGAAATTATACTAAACTATCCTGAAATTAAAGACTACATCATAAGGCCCATGCACAAGGAGACAGAATTAGGGTTGCACCAGGAGCCTTAATTCTGGTGTATCCCCAACTTTTTAGTGATGAACTGCGCACCCTTCATGTTCTTGTAACTGTTTTGTAATTTGTATATTCAGAAGGTTGACAGTGGGCTATCCCCAGGTCTGTGGGGGTGGCAGTAACTATATACGCAATGCAACTTCATTATAACAAGCTCCGTTGGTAACAAACCTTCACTTTTAACAATACAAACAGCAGGAATCAATTTATTCATTACTGTGATACAGAAAACTGTCTAACCTATTATAGCAAATGCCCTCTTTTAATTAACTTCCCTCTCAGTCCTATGGGGGGTTCATTATAATGAGGTTGTACTGCATAAATAGATATAGATATCTATTCTCAAATACGTCTTCACAGCCAAAAAAGGTGTGTTTTACAGTATGATAAGTGACATGCATTAGATCTGTCACTGCAAAAATCAAGGAACAGCTGTTTTTATCACAAGGCAGTAAGACAAGCTTACCAGTGTATCTACCCCATAGAGCTGAGTTCACCTAAGCTCACTGGAGTAAAAATTAGAGCCTTGGACGATTAGGATCTTGCAGCAAGGCAGCCAATAGTTATCTCACTGTAAAAAACAAAAACCAAAACAACCAAAAAAAATCTATCCCAACCATGTAGTTGTTCCAATAAATGACATCACCTACAAAAATCCTTGCCTCTCGAATATTTCTTGGACCATCATGGCTGCATCGTTCCAACACTAGTCACCACTCACAATAGAAAATCCACAGCTTAATGAAAAAAGAAGAATTTCTCTCATCTCCAGTTTCACAGCCCTGCAGATTGTTTTTAGTCCTTGCTGTGCCTGATTTTTCCTCAGATCTGAGAAAGAATGCACAGCATTTAAAAGCTTGTCTAAGTCTGTCCCAATCATGCAGTTGTTCCAATCAGAAATTACCTACAAAAATCCTTGCCCCTCACATATTTCCTGGCTCATCATGGCTGCAACATCACTCCAACATTAGGAGGGTATTTTTGAAAGTCCAAATAAGTTGTATCAAATAGTAACAGGTTGTTGTGTAGTTTTAAGAATGGGTTAAATTTGTCTGGGAGGTCTGGAAAGGGATGATCCTGCCTTGAGCAGGGGATCATACTAAATTAGCTCCTGAGGTCCTTTCCTGTCCTACTTTCCTAAGATTTTATGATCTATGAGCACTTCTTTACCCACTATTGTTTTAATGCTGAATGAAGTTATATATTACTGCAGAGGCATGATTTTACTTTATATATGCTCTATTGGTTTCCTCCTACAAAGAAAGCTAGACAATGCTACCATTGTATTTTTAATTATTATATGCATTTATTTTGTGCTGAAATAAACATCACATGTCTGTAATTCAAAGACCACTTCCATACATTTTCCTCCCACATTATAGACGCATACTACTTTCCCATTCTCTAGTATCAGCTATTTTTAGTGAGTCTGTAAATTTTTGGTAGCAGTTCAGCTGCTTCATTCTTAAATTCTTTCAGAACAACTGGATGTATCATCTGGTCCCAATAGGCTGTTATTCTGAGATTTATTAATTTGTTCCACTCTCTCTTTTTGACACCTTATTCTCTATCACTATCTCTTCTTCACAGCCTGCTGAGAACATCTGAGGTAGGTACACCTACAGAATCCAAGACGGATGCAGAGATACACATCCTGCTCACTGTTCCTATCTCAACTACACTTTTCACTCCCTTACAATCAAACATTTGAGTTCACAGCTCCCTGCTTCAGATACCGAGTGTGCTATTTGTTTCATACAGTAAAATGTGATTAATTGGTCAGTAAGATAACTCATTGCTATAGTCTTATTTGTCAGTGCATTGAATCACTGTCAGAGTTTTATTGATTTGTACACAAAATGCTTTGGTTAATTCATAATTTCTTAAAGAATAATTAGTCATTTCTAAATGTAGACACATAATAAATAACAGTGGAATTTTCTCCTGATAATCACTTGTCCTCCACAGCACCTCTTAAGCCACCTGATGCTTACAAAACATTGGATACTCTTCAGCTTTTACTAGCTCAACAAGACACAGACAATCAACCATTCCATAATGAGAAATTATCTTCTTCTTTGGTGACAAAAGCACATAAGGGTGCAACACAAAAATCCTAAGCCATCTACTTTACTGTAATAACTACATACTTTTACATTACAAACGCTCCAAATTTCTGTAGCAAGAAATTGTACATTAAGCATTTATCTATGTAATCATCATACAATTCTCAAATGAGCCAGAGTGCGTATAATCTGCCCTTAACATTTCTGTAGTTTTTTCATTATACACGTAAAATATCTCTCTTTATGTTGCTTCTGTATGCATGCAAAATACACCTCATGAAGAATTCCTGAAAATTAGTCATTCATGGATTATTAATCACCATTACCAATCCTTCTGGATTGATGAATTACCCAAATTTTACCAACTGCTCTTCAAACTGGCTTCACCTTTTAAAGTTCAAACTGTTTCTTTGCACCTGTGAGACAAAGTAAACAATTATTTTCTCTCCTATGTTTGCTAACTCTGCTGAGGACTGCAAAGGCTTCAGGTTGCTACGATGTCACTGAATGCATAATTTGTCCTGTGAGATATTTATTACCAGTGTTGATGCAAGAAAAACAGAGAACCCAGTTCAATTCCCAGAGGCCAGGCTGAGTCCTCAAGGCCATCATATTTTTTCACCCTTAAGCAGGGCAAATTTCACACCGAGTCGTTGAGAGAGAAATGATCAGAAGTTCATGATGTTTATCAAAGTGATTTTTCTGACAAGAACCACACTTTAAGAAGTGATGATTTCTTACCATCTATTTGCCATCTATCACCCAGTATCAAAACACCCATTTTAGGCGAGTCAAGAAGCTAGTGCAAACCCATTATATGCGACTCCTGCTGGGGCATCTAGAGGAGATGCTAGAAGCTCAGTAGAGTATTTTTACTGTGCACTCGCATGGCAGGTAAAAACTGCACTAATGCACAAAAGAATTAGTCTACTGAGCATTAGCGTCATAAAAAAAACCTGCTGGCGACTACTGCCGATTACAGCACATTAAGTTAATGTCTGTTATTACAGGTAGTAAATTTAATGAGCCGTAATTATGGTGCATTAATGCATGTGTAGACGTGCCTGCTCACATTCTAAAACTGTTTTATGCAGGCTGCTGAAGAAAATACAGCACAGAGGCAGCTTTGGTCACACTGAATGATGATCTCCATTGCGTACCATGATTGAACATATCCACAGCACTGGATGCTGCTGGTGATCATAGATTACTACTAAGTAGCCTTAAAGATTTTGTAGGGTATATGGACCATGGAGCTCTCCAGAAGCTGGGCCTCGGCAGCATGAGAAACCACCGCTGCATCACAAAAGCCTTGGAGGAAACCTGCACTTCCTAGAGCTTCCAGAGAGCTGGCGACAGAGTTTTGTTCCAGATACAAATGCAAGACTTCCACCTTGGCAGTCTCCTGTGGCAATCAATTCTCAGCACCATACACCAGTTATGCCCCTCCCTACTTTGAGATGTGGGGAAGAGAGCAGCCTCCAGCCACTTTTTCTCTTCTCACGAAAAGCATGGATACTGTGAGATCATGTAGGATTTAGGCTGTGGACAGACTTAATTTTCAGCTGCTTTAAAAGGAGAGTGGGGAGCAGATGCTAGGGAGTGAGCAAACATCAGCTGCTTGCTCCATTGTAACCGTTACCTCTCCATGCTCCTGCGGAGATAAAAGCGAGCTAAATTGCAGGAATTTTCACCCAGAACGAAACAGGGTTTGATGTACAAGGTTTTTGTTCCAATGTATACAGCTCTGCAGGGGCAAGGCTGTCATCAGTCACATGCGCTGGAATCACTTGATGTCGTTCTAACTACTACATCTGTCCACACCTTCAGTTTTGATCCCAGGTAGCAGAGCTGGGGGGAAGGGGGTGACCTATTTGAATAAAAAGGGGCCGCGGGCCTCTGGGGAGGGGATTGAACCAAACGGCCTGTCCGGTCACCCGGGACGCCTGAGGCCGAACTAGAAATTAGAAACCTCTCCCGCAGTGCTGTGCTGTGCTGCGCTGCGCTTGAGGCCGGCCCGGCCCGTCCTTCCCCTCGGGAGAGCCGCGCCAGCTGGTGTCCTCCATCCTCCCCGTCCCGACAGCCGGGGTCGCAACCGCGACGGGGCTCAAGGGGCCCCACCGAGGCAGCACTCGAGGCGCCCCGGGGGAAACGCCGGCTCTGAGCTTTGACTCGGGCGGACAAGCAGGAGCCGCTCGTGTGCGCCCGAGCGCCCCGGCGGCAGCGCGGAGCGGCTCGGCTTCGCCCCGGCCGTGGTGGGCGGGCGTCGGCGCCCACGGCCA
>NW_005841950.1:936606-942511 GCF_000455745.1 Alligator sinensis | reverse complement strand
GGCCCCTCCCGCCCCCGCCCCGGGCCCAGCCCCTACGGGCCAGACCCCCGGCCCTTCAGACCCTGCCCCGCCGCAGACCCTCGAGGGAACGGGCACATCAGCACCCAGAGGCCAGGGCTGCCTTCCCACTGCCCGGCCTTTGCCTGCCAGACCAGGGGCAGAAGCCGGCCCCTCCGGAGCTAAAAAGCAGGAGCTGCAATGGCTTGAGCTAAAGTGGTGGCACCTGGGCCCTGGCACAGAGACACGTCTCACACGGGCGGGCGCCAGTGGCTGAGACCCCCTCCCTCTGCCCGGGACACACAAGCACCGTGCATCATCGCTGTGGCACCAGGAGCCTGCCCCCAACCTGGGAACCCCCTCGCACCGAGCACAGGCCGTGGGACTCGCACCCTGCCTTTTCATCCACCAAAATCCACATGCACACCTTGTCCGGGAAGTGTGATCTGTCCACTAACACTTCACCCAAATGACGGAGACTTGCACTTTTGGACACCCCATGCACACCCCTGCCTGGGCAGCCCGGGACATGGACACACACACACACACACACACACTTCACCCACCAGGCACTGGACCCCTTCCCCACAACCTTCCCCGTCCCTTGGGCAGCAGGTCCCCTTACTGCCACAGGTGAGCTGCAGGATTTCCCTATATAGACACACAGCCCACTCCTGCCTGGCCACTGTACCCCCTCACATCCCACTCCACACCCAGGAGCCTGTGACATCTCTCCCCACTTCATTCCCTCCCCTCCTGACACTTAGCACTATAGCTACCCACCCGCTGTTCTCACCTACACATGCACTCCTATCCACCCTTCTTTCCTCTTCCCATGTGGGCACATATATCATCCTTTACACTCCCTTACCAGGAGTTGGGATCTCCCTCCAGGAGTCATTCTTGCATCTCTCCACCCATTTTTTTAAAGTATCAAATGGATCGTTATATATGAAACCCACTCCCCATTTACTGGGGTGGATGTCTCACCTCGAGCCTGTGTTTACTGCACCAATTAAAAAGCTCATTTTCTTTGTCGGTGAAGGGATGGATGTTGTCTGGTGTGTGTCAGCCCACGAGAACAGACTGTAGCCATCTGAGGGTATGTCCACATTATAGAATTACTGAGTCCCACTTTCCTTTCCTTATGTCAGCCTTGTCGCTGCCGAGAGCCGCGGCGTGGGGTTCGGGGCTTTAGGAGCCCTAGTCGGCGGGCGGGTACTTGTGACGCTTGGAGTGGAATCAGGTACTCAAGCGTTTTGGTTAAACAAAAGGTTGTTTACTTACACTGCTCATACAGTGCAGGTCAGATGCTTGCTTCGATTACAGTTACAAAACTTGGGACAGGCAGAAATTACAAAGTTCGTTGGTCGGTCTGCAAATGTGTTCGGGGTGTTCGGGCCGGCAGTCGTCTTACGTCTCGGGTGAGGGTGTGCTAGGCCCCCTTGGGTCGGTGACGGGGAGTCCTTAGTGGTTGATCAGGCCGCTAAGTTCGCTCTGAAACACGCGTGGAGTTTGCTAGGCTCCACAGTGTACTCAGAGTTCTCCACGAGGTGTATGTGGACTTCTCCAACTTGGTGGAAAGCTCCTAAAGCCTCTTATACGGCTAGCAAGCCAATCGCTAGTTGCCACGTAGGAATAATTTAAAACTGGCCAATAATAATGTGAATTTGCATATGAGCGGCGGGAACTTTTTTCTAAACTGTAATTTTCCACTACTGTAGCATTTGGTTACTGGGTTCAGGCATAGCGGAATTTTCCTCCATGACCTAGTTACTGCCACCAGAATGATTGACAGCAAAACTATGCCATATGTATCGAACCCATGGAATTTTCCTCTGTGCTATGTCATTTCTCCTCTGGGCTATACCAATTCTCCTCTGTGCTATAGGCATCTAATTAATGGGTTCTGACAAACCTGTCACAAGGGAGAGCAGCCACACCAGGCTAGCCGTTGGGTGCTGTGGGAGGTATTGAAGTGTCTTTTGTACACACAGGTACTGGACTCATGTGGCACTCAGACATTTGAGGGCACACTCAGGCTTCACAATGCTAAGCTGTGCCACCCAATAAAGATTTTCACAGTATATTGTGAGAGAATTTGTCTGTCCCTTCTGAGAATCCTTGGTAGAAAGGGCAATGAATCCAGCAACTCATTTAAGTAAACAAATTCCAAGTTGGTGTGTTCCAGGTTTCTGTTCAGATTTCTGCCTGCTCCACCTGGTGTCAAAGCATGGGTCCAGTTTAGAGAATGATCTGTATCAAATATTGGCAGTGGTGCAATTCTCTCCATCAGCAAGATGAGGAAGAACCACTTCATGAGATATGCCATGCTTTTTTAAAGACAGTAAGCAAGCTGCAAGTACAGGTGGAAAAATATAGACAGCTAATGCCATTTCTAATGGCAGAAGAAACCCATCCAGGCTGAAGAGTAATTCTGGAGTAGGGCCACAGGCAATGGGAGGTGATATATCTTCATGCCAATGTGGGACAACCAGCAATTGAACCAGGTTTTCCATATGAGGACAGCCAGTGCTGTGTGAGGACCCACAAGTGCTTAAGCATCCGAAGCATCAGTAGCCCTCTGAAAGCTGACTACCCTGACTGGTTACAGATTTTTGGCTAATCGGTTGAAGTTAGCAGGTCAATTATCAGTTCCTTCGTGGGGGCTGTTGCCCACCATTTGTTGTTATAGTGCATGTGGGCAGTGTCCCCCAAATAGCTGCAAAGTTTCAGCAGATGGTTCCCTGAATTGTGGTGGAGCCACCGGTAGCACACACTTTTTGTACTTGCAGCTTGCACACATATTTTGTGCACCCGTTCCCCTTAGCTGCACATGACCAAAGAATGACATTGCTCTCTTGCTATACAGGCCTTGATAAGCTACAGAAGCTGGTTCATGGAAACCTGCACTGAATGCTTTGCCAAAGTACATAATGCAAGAATCTGGAAAGGCAGCTCTTGGAATAGGACTGAGCAGGTACATAGTTCCAAGCAAATAACTTGGCTATCAATGAGATCTCTGTTCCTAAGGTAATTTTGGCAGGCTCAACTTACCCTCCTGTTCCCTGGCTCAGAGAGGCCTACCCTGACTTGCTAGCATCTGGCAGAAGACTGTATATTAAGCAGGTGCACAATGGTGGTGGAATGTGGTTTTGGTGAACTAACAAGAATATGGACATGTGCTTCTGGAAACTGGGGCTAGATCCAAGAAAACACAGAAAAAAAAGGAAACTGTATTCTCAAAGCCTTGTTTTGGAGGTGGAGATGATGCAATACTTTCATCCTGTAATTACTGTTTCTACATATATGTAATGCTAATGTAACAAACACATGGGTGAGGGAGGCAGCTTATGATTCCTATATTTGTTTGCCTGTGTGCCATTTGTATTAATTTTAAATCAGAGATGTAAGTAATTCTTTGCATTCTGCATGAATATTCCATATGTTATTCTTTGGAAAACACATGGAATGTTGTCTACATTAATTTATTAAACATTTTCAACACAGGTGGCCCAGCTGCCAAAAAAACCCCAAAGTGGAACTGCTAAAAGGCATAAGAGGTGTAAATCAAAAACAGTGCTATCTGAAAGCAAAGCAGCTGAAACCTGCTTGAACTCCAGCTCAAAAGGGAAAATTAAAAGTGCAAAAGAGAGAAGAAATTAATGTGCAGTGTCACATGGCATAGAACTGTGCATCATCACTGCCTATGTTTTCTCTGCCCTGTGTTGCAATACTGGTAGGTCAGTACTAATCATAGTTCCCTGTATACCCTTCCATTAGTGGTTAGGCATGCATTGGCTCCACCCCAGCTCTGGGTTCTCCATTGTTTACATCAGTGATGCTCAATCTTTTGTCTCTGTGAGCTGGAGGAATGGTGTGGGGTAGATCTGCAAGCTGGATCCATTCTGTGGGCCAATCCAGCACACAAAGATTGGGGCCTGATCTGGTGTGCATCAGATTGGACCTGGATCTAGGTTACCATATTGTGGTCATGGCCCTGGCCCCACACTAGATCAAGTCTTCTGCTCTAGTCCTAGCCTCAGCACTGTTTTCTTGGATTGAGCCTACTGTCCCAGTGTTGCATGCAGTGGATTGGGCCCCTCTACCCCAGCCCTGCACACACTGGATTGGGCCTCAACCCTGGCTGTATGCACACTGGATCAGGCCCAACCCTGGCTGTATGCACACTGGATCGGGCCTGCTGCCCCAGCCCCAGCTTCAGCCCAGCTCCCTGTGCGCTAGTAGGATCCTGTGCAGGGGACCATGTCATCTGTCCTGCAGGGCTTGGACATTTGGCAGCGAGGGAGCAGTGGCACCTTTATTTGCCACTGCTCCCCCCACTCCCGCCAAATTTCCAGACACTTCACTTGGGGAGCCCTGTGGGCTGGATTACATGGTTTCACAGGCTAGATCTCATCTGTAGTTTGTGGGTTGAGTAGCCCTGGTCTTCATCATGTGGTAGCATGGTAGTGACATGACCAGGTTCAGGTTTGTAGCATGTGCATCCTTGGATGTGGGGGCATACATCCTTAGTTTTCCACAAGCGTTACTTTGTTGCTCCTTGTCTCCTCTCATTTTCTGCTCTTTCTCCTTCTTCTCTTGATCATGCCAGATACCACTGTCTTCTCTTTCAGCATCTTCTCTTCTGTGGCCTGTTTTTTAAGCTACAGTTTATGAAGCCTGTCTTAACTTCTGTCAAAATCCCTTTGCAAGTCTTGTAGCAGGTTCTCTCAATGCCCTTTCCATTTGGTGCAAAGATACAGCAGCCTTTGGCTCACCATAAATGTCCACCTCAAAGACTGTCTGTTCTCTACTGGGTTTAAAGACCCTGGAGAACAATGAGGCATTACCTGCTGTGTTCCGCAATGGAAAGTGACTTCACTACCTTTATGTGACATATTGGAACATTTCCCAGTTTTAGTGGCGGGGAGGTTCACATTCAGGCAAAAGGTCTGGAAGCAAAAGGTCTGGATGTCTTTCCTGCTCATGCAGGGGGCTGGACTCGATGATCCTTCGGGGTCCCTTCCAGCCCTATGATTCTATGATTCTATAAGCATCCTCTTTTATAAAGAGCATGAAGTCGGACTGTTCTCAGTGGTGACAAATGACAGCACAAGAAGCAATGGTCTCAAGTTGCAGCAGGGGAAGTTTAGGTTAGATATTAGGAAAACTTTCTCACAAGGAGGGTAGTAAAGCACTGAATGGACTACCCAGAGAGGTTGTGGAATCTCCATCCTTAGAGGTTTTTAAGACCTGAGTAGACAAATCCTTGGCTAGGATGACCTAGTTGGGAGTGGTCCTGCTTTGAGCAGGGGGTTGGACTAGATGACCTCCTGAGGTCCCTTCCAACCCTAATTTTCTATGATTCTATGATTAATAGTGATGGTTATTAGGCTCTGTGATGGTATTGCTGCTGTGAACTCACTGAAGATTCCCAGGTGGGAAAAGGGAATGGTTGTTGCAGACTGCTGATAGAAAACTGTCCACTTAGGCAATCTTTGTTCATCAGAAGAGGTATTCTAATGACTGATATTCATGACTGGAGGAGGCATGGAATTGGCATGGAAAATACACCTTGCCCAGGAACCTATTTGGATTTTTTTTCAAATCAGAAATCCTCCTGCATGTTTCCACAGGAATAAACCAAATGTTGACCCTTTATTAACCTAATAATGTTTTAATGCAATAGCATAGAACCACCATGGATTTAACTTTACTGCAACCATAGCTAACTCATTAGCACCGTGAGACTTGGGTAATGTCTTCTGCATTATGCTTATGTCAGCAGAATGTCAAATCTTGCTCACTTTGGAGTATGTGCTGTTGCTAATGCCAATAAGAGCTGCATTACACAGATAAATATATATATATATATATATATATATATATGTGTGTGTGTGTGTGT
>NW_005841950.1:899567-936596 GCF_000455745.1 Alligator sinensis | reverse complement strand
ATATATATATATATATATATATGCACCTTGTAACTATGCTTGTGGTTGATTCCTGCATTTGCTAGCATGTGATAATTCTTTCTTTTCACTCACATATGGCTGTTTTCATGACTCAATCACTGCTTGGCTGTTTGAAAAGGTTTCTTCTTACCCATGTGCAATCCATCTTTGGAGTTTATGTCCAGGAAGTGACTGGAGTTAAGTGGATGATGCTCACATTGAAATTGTCTTTACAGCAAAATCCTGTTCATTTTGTAGTAGTCCCCCCACAGTATTAATAGAGACTGGCTATCAATAGGCACTCTCTGACTTCATGCTGTAGTGTCTTGCCTACAGAGAATAGCAATATCAGCTTACTAGACTACGATATTGGTTATGTTATTCTACTGTGTCCATTTCAGGACATTGTATCACTAGTCTCATCTCTCAAAACAGATCTGGGATTTCAGGGCTTATTGGCCAAAAGCAGAAGCATCAAATGCCAGCTTCTGTATTTTCATGGTCCACTCTGAAAAACAGAATTCTGTATCTGAGTACAATTGATGATCCTGAAAGCCACATGTGAATGTCAGGTAAGACATTGAGCAGGCCTGTGTGCATTGACAGGCAACTTCCAGATAGGTATCAGGGAATGGTATACAGGGAGTCCTGGGGGTTTGGAGCAGGACACAGAAGGACTGATGATTGTTGTCACACCCTTAATTGCTGTCACAGGATGTGTCTTAAATACAGTTAACCCAGGTTACTGGCACAAAGATCTCAGCACCCAGCATCTGCTTTTCTCCAGACTAAACATACCTGCTTCTCTCAGCCTTTCCTTACATGGCTTGCATTCGAATCCTTTTATAAACGTTATTGTACGTGGTATCCAGAACCAGAAACAATATTCCAGCACAGGCCTCATTAGTGACTATACTGGTACTATTGACTCATTTCTCTTGTGTACAGTTCTTCTGTTAATGCAGCCCCAAATTTGCTTTTTCTTGGAATAGGATCACACTGATTACTCATGTTTACTTTATCATCTGCTATAACCCCATGATATTTTTCCAGTACTACTCTCTAGACCAGGGGTGGGCAAAATGCAGCCCAGAGGCCAGATGCAGCCTGCCAGGCCATTCTATCCAGCCTGCAGGGCCCCTAATAATTTTAGAAAATTAATATTTATCTGCCCCAGGCTGCCTGTCATGCAGCCCTCGATGGCTTGCCAAAACTCAGTAAGCGGTCCTCCACCCAAAATAATTGCCTGCCCTTGCTCGAGACAGTTCCCCCCATTCTTTATTTGTGCTTTAGTTCATTTTATGGTCTGTAGCCCAGCTCTCTAATTTATCAAGCTCCTCTATAATTCTAATCCTCTCCTTCAAAGCATTTGTGGTCCCTCCCAATTTTGTGTTATCTGCAAATCTGATTGGTAAGTTCTCTATTCCTCCATCCAAGTCTTTAATAAAAATATTAAACAAAATTGAACCCAGAAGAGACCCTGGTGGAAACCCACTTGAGACCTCCTGACATTCTGACATTGCTCAATTTATAGCTAGTCTTTGCATGCAGATATTAAATCAATTATGTATTGATCTAGTGCAGGGGAAGGCAAACCCCAGGCATGCGTGCCAGAGTGTGGCACGTGAAGGCATTTTGCTTGGCGCACACACCTCGGGGCAGATGGTAGGGAAGGGGCTGAGGCTGTGCTCCCACAACAAGGATCAGACCCCTCACAGCTCCCTCACCATCCATCCCTGGCACGCCAACATCTTACAGATAGAGCTTATGGGTGTTTTTGGCACTCTGCCCACTGCTGACCCCTGCTCTAGTGGTATTTTAACCCAGTCTGCATTTCCCCCAGTCACTAAGGACTGTGTTAAAAGTCAGACTAAATCCTAAATACCACCTTTACTCGCATACCACATGTACCTTTCCACCAAAAAACAGCCCTCCAAAATTGGGGTACATGTCTTAAGCTGGGAAGTTGACTTTCTTTGCTGGAATAGAAGCATGGAGGAGCAGATGTATGGGGAGGCTGTGCTGCAAAATGTCTGCTTCTTCTCTTTCAGCCATGCTAACCCTTTCTTTTCTACTAGTGACTTGGCAATAGTTTTTGGCTGAGCAGCAAAAATCTGCTGCCAATTTAGCATCAGCTATGAAACACTGGAATCCACCCGTACTGCTTTTTGGCTGAGAGAAGCATTAGCCATTTTGCAGAACAAGATCTCCAAGAAAAAGCCGGCCCTAGGCCATGACTCTGGAAAAATCATTTTTCTATAGTCTGCCTTCCACACAGAAGGTGCATGTCATATTTGCAGGGGGGTGGGATGTTAGAAAATACAAATATATCATGTCCAATGCATTCCCCTCAACCGCCCAACTAGTTACCCTGTCAAAGAGGGAAATCAAGTTGGTTTGACGTGATTCATTCTTAAATCCATGTTAGCTGCTAGCCATTGATGCTTTCTTCATCCGGATGTTTCAAAACTCAGTGTTTTATAATCTGCTCTAGTAATTCCCCTTTTAGGACTGACCTTCAGGGATAATTATGATCTATGACCATGACATGAATGATGCACCCACTTCCTGTTTGTAATCTAAAATTCTGCCTGCTTGCAACAAAGCTAACTGTTTAGCATTCCTGTTGCAGCATTTTTTTCCATTTCCTGGTGAATAGCTCTCTTGCAATAACTTTAGGGTTAATCATCTTTGGTTCAAGCAGCTTATTAAATGTTGCCCCCAAGTTTTATCCTTGTATGCAGAACCCTCTGAATCCATGGTCCTACAGAACACTGGCATGGGTTTCAATATTCTTTCAAATCCACAAAGATGGTCAGCTGTTACAATGGGTCCTGATTTTTCTCCTTAGCCATTTTATTATATAATAATAACAGTTTGACACAGAGTGCTTGAACTGCTATACTGAAGAGACTTACTTAATTCAGCTACTAATGAATAGTGCACCACCATCTGTTATTAAAGCAGCTAAAATGTCAGTGTGCAAACTGCTATTAGCATTGAGTTATTAAATTGCTATGCAGTATGTTATTTAACAGAACAGTTTAAAAACATGTGAGTACTAATCCACAAATAAAAGGTGGATTTTCCCATTTAATCCAGATGGATTTGTACCATCTTTGGCCCAAATACAATCTGGATTATCATGCACTTTGACTGGTTCTTCTCCATTCTGTTTCCTCTGCATTCTTAACTTCTCACTTGGATAGATCATGTCCTCAGATTGGTTGCACTGGAGCCATACTTGGCACCAGCTGAATATCTGACATCTTGCCTTTGATGGCTGCCTGTGTGACTGGTCAGAGGAGGTCATCTTAGGTTCTATTCTTATGCTTCACAATACCTCGATGGCAGTATGCCTTCTGTTTAGCATTCCTGTCCCCATGGGCTATGGTACTGATTAACAACATCCTTAATGAAATACTATCACTTCAGCAATTTCATCTTCTTGGTCCTGGTGACACTTACTCAGGCTTGGTGGCACCTGAGTTTTTTCTTTTGAGCATCCATCTAGAATTTCTATTCCAGATCCTGTTCTGCATCTCTTTTTGGAAGCCTAGTACAAGGGAGGGGTGGGATAGAGGTAGCCATGGACAGATGTAGAATTTAAAAAATGGGGGTGCAGATGGTGAGGTGCATCATCCCATACAAAACAACACATCATTGTCTTCAGTTAAAAATTAACTAGAAACTTTACTACTATACTAGGGGCCTAGGGCTGTATTATTCAGTTTAAGATTGAGGCAAGAACAAATATAATGTAATTGGAATGAGTTAAAAACAATCTGAAGGGCTGTGAAATAGGAGCTTCGTTACTAGGAGCAGAGAACAGACAGCAGAATTGGATAGCTTGACTGATGTGAAACATCAAGTTCATTAAAAAGAAGAGAGGGTCATTAACACATTAACACCCATAGAAAGAAGAGTTTAGAAGGGATCAAGCAGATTACAATGAGCCATGAAGTCAATTAACTCCCTCAGCACTATAAATGATGCTGCCACTGCCAGGCAGTTGCTTTTAAACTTTGGGTGAAGCAGGAATCAAAAGTGGGGTGCAAGTGCACCAGTGCATCCCCCTGGATCCACCCCTGGAAGCAGCTATATGCCAAAGAAGAACCTGGGTCCAGCTTGTAGCACCTAATGCTCCAGTCAGTCTGTCCACCACCAGCAGCATAGACACTTCTGTCTCTGCCAGCCTAATGTTGTTCCTGTGACAGGGAGATTTTTCATGGAGCTGCTACAGCCCCTCTATGCTGCTGGGGTGACATAAAGAGTTGTAGGTGGCCAAAATGCAGTCCATGCTCTCAACCTCTTGCAAAGCTGCGTTGTTTTATGTTCTTTGTTCACACTTGTCAGATCCTTTTTCACTGTCAGAGGAAAGCTTGGAAGCATGTTCACTAAGAGAAACACCTTATCAGGTCTGCTTTTCACTTTTAACAAGTAGTTCTGCAATGTTGTTGTAATTTTGTAAGTCTAGGCAGTGCATTGCACAGCAGTTTTTGTCATAGAATTCCCAGTGGTTTATGGTCTGTTTCTGTTACAGTCTATTTTTACTCATATATTGATGAAGTCACTCACAAGCTACAGCAATTGCCAGAATTTGTTTTTCAATTTGAGTGTGGTTCTCTTTGGTTTTACTCAGGGCCTTAGAAACACATGCCATGGGACAATAATCCTGTAGTATGGCAGTTACACTTGGTTGCGTGGGTTGAATAATGTTACTTTGACCAGACCAGTTAGCCAATGTTTGAGTTCTTGCAGGTTGTTTCTCTAAGGAGGAGAAATTCGTGGTGAAGTCAGTGAGTTTTTTGACCTAGTTCTGTAAGAGAACAAAAGACAGGAGGTAGGTTTTGGGTTTTTTGGGTGTGATTCCAAACTTCTTTCCAGACAGCACTGTACCCCAAATCTCTCTCTCTCCCTCTCCCTCTCTGCTTTTTCTCTGGTTCACATTACAAATTCTTCTCTGTCTGTCAGTGTGACCATGTTGCTTCCTTCCCTGCATTTACCTTTGCTGCTTCCACTGCTTCTCTCTTATTGCAGCTCCATCAAAAAGTACATAGCCTTTCTTTGTTTGCATTCAGGCGTTCAGTGAAATCCCTCTATCCACCTCGCTCCCATTCCCTGACTGAACTTTCATGTGGCTGGGCTTGGGGCAGTAGCTCATTTTGTTTCACGTATTTATTCCTTATCGGAGCTTAATTTCTTTTTATGTTTATCCTGAATGGAGTGCGGCGGTTACACCCACAAACGTTAACAAATCTCAGGAGCTGACAATAACATGTTATTTCACTACCCTACCAGGTTAATCATTTACGTTGTATCTTAATGCTTTCCTTGATGCATGTGTTCTTAAGGGCACACTCAAAGCAGCATCAATGTACTGTATAATATCTGTCTTAATCCTTTAAGATACCTGCCTTAAATCTTTCAGAATCTTTTTGCATCCATTCTATAAACATGCTGCACACACATTTGATTGTCTGTGTAAATTATTTCTTCTATCCAAACACGTGGCATTTTGATGTTCTGCTGTTTCAAACTCTGCTTCAGTGATTCCCAAGGATGTGCTGCAACACCAGGGGCGGGCAATTATTTTGAGCAGAGGGCCACTTACTGAGTTTTGGCAAGGCATCGAGGGCCACATAATAGGCAGCCCAGGGCCTGATCCTTGTTGTGGGAGCACAGCCTCGGCCCCTTCCCTACCAAGCATTTTGCTTGGCGCACACACCTCGGGGCAGATAGTAGGGAAGGGTAGACTGCAGAGAGAATGAAGACCGCCAAGTTTCAAGAAGAAACTTTCAGCCAGGGCAAATTAATATTAATTTTCTAAATTTTTTAGGGGCCCCGCAGGCCGGATAGAACAGCCGCAGCTGGCCCCCAGGCTGCATTTTGCCCACACCTATGCAACACACTAGTGTGCCACAAAAAATTATATGTTATCAGTATCAGAGCTGGCCCAGGAGACGTGTCACCTGGCTTGCAGGGCCTCCTCATGGGTCTGGAAATGTGGTAGTGGAGAAGTGGTAGTATTTGACATTGCCACGGTTCCCCCACTGCCAAATTTCCCAGCCCCATGCACAAGGATTAGACCCTGGCTGGGCTGAACCCATGTGGCGGGATCAGAGCAATGGATCAGATCTGGCTTGTGGACCAACCCAGCATTGCTCATCTGGCCTGTGGATCCAAAAGGTTAGGTACTACTACTTAAGTTTTACATATATAGGGTATAAGAGTGAAGTGTGCTGCCAATTTTAATCCAGAAAAAAATGTGTGCCCAAGGTATCAACATTTTGGGAAACTGCTCTACTTAGTGCTATTTGTGCCTATTATGTTGCAAAGGCAGAGTTTGCTATGTTAATGTCAGGTGGTCTCAAATCATTGTGTCGCACCTACTGTGCTTTTGTTGTGCTTTGCTCCAGTTCGCTTAGCCCTTTGCTTTGTAAATTTACTAAGAACCTCAACCCAGAACTCTGCTTCTGTCTCATCGGTATTATCCTAAGAATTTTTTTGCTACAGCTGTATGTTCAGAACTTAAATTTGCTCGTACACACGCACGCACACACAGAGGCACATGTACACAGCTTTGGAGTCGCCTCGGAGATCTGGCCATAGGATATAATGAGGAATCAATGAAATATCTATAACTTTGGGGTTTTTTGTCCGATTTGGATTAAACTTGCAGAATGGTAGCCTCTGCTAAGTGCATGAAACCTATCAAGTTTCAAAAAGATCGGTGCAGGGGTTTGGGGGGACTGCACCTCAAGCTGCGGACAAGCAAAACTTGTGCCATGGGTGACACTGTGTGCTAAGGCGCAGCGGGGTGACAGCTGCAGGGATGGTGACCCTGGCTGTGACGCCTGTCAGCTGTGGAGGAGATCGGTGCAGGGGGGTTTTGGGGCCCTGCACCCCGAGCGCTGGCAGGTAAAACTCGTGCCAAGACTGTGTCTGTCTTGGGGCACTGGATTGTCTGTACTGAATCTTTCCGCTCCTTAGCCTGGTTTTGTAGGTGCTAATTGCTGCTCATTAAGTTGTTATGTAGTAGCTAGGTCCTGTGTATTGAGCTGGTCCCTGAGTCCCTGGTCCCTGGTCCCTGAGTGAATCATGATTGAGTGATTGGTAACTGGTAACACAGCAGCTCAGCAGCCAGGCCTGCAGCAGTGTCTCCCCTCCCACCCCAAGACAGACACAGTCAGTCCCACAGCACCCATGGCACCAGTTTTGTCTGTCAGCAGCTTGAGGGGCAGTTCCCCCCAAACCCCTGCCCCGATCTTCTTGAAACTTGGCAGGCTTTGTGGCCTCAAGCAAGAGCTACCACGTCTGCAGTTTTCACCTGTCCTGTGCTGTAACACATAGATATGCCAGGATTTTTGCTTTCAAGAATTTGGGGTGCCGTTTCCCCCAAACTCCTTACTGATCTTCTTGAAACTTGGCGGTCTTCATTCTCTCTGCAGAGTCTACCATCACTGAAAATTTATCCAAATCGGACAAAAAACAAAGTTATAGATATTTTATTGATTCCCCATTATGCCCTATGGCCGGATCTCCAAGGCGGTTCCGAAGCGCTTCGGGAAGCCGAACGAGGCGGCGCTCCGACCCAGACGTGCTGCTTCCCACCCCGAAGCGTCCGAAGCTTCTCCGGATCCAGAGCTCTGTCGGAAGCTGTGCACAGCCCTACTGCTTTCAGTCTCTTGCTAAGCTGAGACTCCTGTGTTGCAGTGTAGATGACATTCAGCTAAGTCAGACAACAAGCAAATACAATGGTTTGTCTGGATTTCTTACCGTTATTTCAAATGTCTTATATCAGGTGTATCAAACGTGTGGCCCCTGGGCCAGCTGAGTGGTGTGGGCTTGGTCATAGTGTAGTGAGCGTGTTTATTTTTACCCTGAAATAGAATAGTGTTCTGATAGCATACTGTTAAGTTAACAATAATTTGGATTATTAAGAAGTATTAGCTTTGCAGCTGAATACAAGGCATGACCTGTGGCCTAGCAATGCCGCTGACCACAAGGCAGAATGATAGCTAAGCCTTTGCTTGTGTCAAGTAATCATTTTAACTGTGTTAAGCATTTTCTGAGTAAAATGCGGCAAGTGAATCTGTGTCTGTGCTGTAAAATCAGCTACAGCAAAGAACAAGATAAGACAAAGAAGCCATTGTTCTAAGTACAGTGATCGTGTCCTTAAGAAGTATCTACTACTGCAAGTTCTTGCTAACATATCATAATGTTACTGTTACTTAACTTTTAGCTTTTAAAAAGTGCTAGTTCAGCTTAATAGAAATATGCTGTTATGAAGATTTATAAAGCACTGCCCAAGTATTGCTTTTGTTAACCCTATAGTCTTGCCTTGTTGTAAAAAGTATAAAAGATCGCCTCACCCTTGAGGGGGGGCCATTTTGCCTCTTTGCTGGTTTAATGGTCATTGCTCGAGCAAATATACTGCAGTAAACCTTTACCCGTGGTTGTCTGGTTCCTATGCAGCTAGACAATGAACCCCAGGGAGTTTTCTCCCACCACAATAGGCCGGATGAATGGTGCATGGCCGCCCCACTCCTTCCAGTCTGTGGTCCAGTGGGAAGATGCCCAGCGTCCTGGGTGCACTTGCCTACCAGTGTGGAAACAAACTGCAGCACCACTTTTCTTCCCACAGAGCTGCTGGGGCTCAAACACTGCAGCTCTCACCTGGGCTCTTGGCTGCTGCCATGGGAAAAAGCTGCGGTGCCAGGCTCTTTCCTTTGATGCTGCTGGAGCTCCAGAGCCCTGGCTCTCACCTGGGCACTTAGCTACAGCCACGGGAAGGTCCCTACCATCAAGGCTGTGGGCCAGATGACATAGGTCTATGGGCTGGACCCAGCCTGCGGGCCACGTTTGACATGACTGTCTTACATGAACCCTTGTAAAAGAATCCAAATAGAGTGCGACCAGGCATGGCCTCCACCCAGCTGAAGATGTGATGTATCAACCTTAGATCTTCTTGTTTATAAATTTTGTGGTCAAGTTAACAGGCTTCAGAGTGTATTGGCCAGCTAAGCCAGCTTTATGAGAACTTTGCCTCACCAGAGCAGCACAAAGCATCAAGAGCATACTGTTAGATCAGAGCTTTAATTTGCAGTTGGCTCACAAGTTTAATTACCTGAAGCACAGGATCATTTTAATTTTTGATGTGAAACACATAGGCAAATTTACCAAGTAAATTTACCAGGATATGTGACTGTCCTTGCTGTGAAGAGAGGGAGGTTATTCCATAAGTTCAGGAAATCCCAACAATGAAATCACAGAGGTGGGCTGGGATGAAGGAGGTTCAGAAATAGGTGAGAGTAGAGGTTTGTAGGAAGGGGATGAGGGGAGATGAGCATGATTCAGTGGAGAGCATGAAAGGTGATTATGGGGCAAGGTGGATACCGTGAGGAAGTAACACTGGCTCTGTTGAGGTGCAGGGTCAGGGGTCTCAGTGAGCAATGAGTAGGCCTGAGATACAAATGGGACCTGAAGTGTAAGACAAAATGTGCAGAGACAGCAAAAAATGTTCCCAGGCAGGGGTCTGGGGTGGGCGGTTCCGACCCTTTGCACCAAGCAATGGTGTTTAGAAGCCTCCTGTGCTGCTGCATCTACTGCACTAGGTACTGAAGCTTTACTGCTGCAGCTGAGGCACAGGGAAGCCAGTACAGTGGTGAGACACTGGGAGGCTGGCCATAGGCACCCTCATTCACACAGTGCCTGTCTCCCTGGCAAAGCCCCTTTCCCTGCCTTATATACCATCCCCTGCCCTCCCACCTGCTATTATTTCTCCCACAGTTCTGTTCACTACCCCTCAGTGTCCCCACCCCAGCCAACAGCACCGTGGAGAGCTTTGGTGAGGAGCCATCAGAGCTCACTGCACATCCATGATGCAGCCAAAGCATGGGGGGGAGGCACAGCCCCCTCGCCCCATTCCTGGTCCACTACTGGATGTGAAAGTGGTGCAGCCATGTTCCCCTATCCTCCCACTGGTGTCCCATGGCCTAGAAAGGGAGGCAGTTTACCCAGCAGGAGTGTCACTGCAGCCCCTCTGGTCATCTCTCTTGTCTGAGGAAATGCAGGAGCCAGCATTCATCCACAAAACCCTTCAGAGATGGGAGTGCTGGAACTAGTAGGCCATCACCACACTGACTCATCAAAAGAATTACAATATATAAACCAAGTGGAGACCTGATGTATTGACCCGGCCTTGTCTACAAGCTACAGTCCCAACTGTGAGAGGTTATGGCAAGGGCCAGATGAAGATATAGGCACTGTATGTCATAACTAGGGCTTTGCCTCTGAGAAGCTAGACTGCATGAGCAGAGCTATGAAGCACTCCAAGGTGTCTCAGGTCTCAGATTTCTCCAAACCTAGTTGCAGCCACTACCTGCATTATCTCCAGAGCATGGTGGTCACAGCTTCTCTTGCATAGGTTTAATGTCCTCTCAATTTCTTGGCAGAGTTGGTGGGGAATTTTTGACAAAGCATTCAGAGAATGCAGATCTGACAAAACTGAAAGATTACACAGAAGCATCTTAGTTTTGATAAACTTTTGCCCTGCACAGGGAAGTCTCTTCCAGTTTGTCTAATGGGTTGCTCAGCTGGCCTGTCTCATGGTCGGGATCTTGGCCTGTGCAGGTATCTTTGGAATTCCTTGGAGCTCCAGCTGTAGCCAGGACTCAGCTCCTAGCACCTGGATCCCCCATGTGCAGGATGAAATCTGGACACTTCAAACACACAGTTCAAGCCAGTTCTCTCTTGGGGTTGAGACCCCAAGTTCTACACCTGGGTCAAGCTGGCTCCTACAGGGCTTCTCAGCTACTTGCCATCCAGCTGAAAACCCAGCCTTTCTGACACTTATGGCTGGAGATCTCTACTGTAGGCTTCCCATTCCACAGGCCCCAGGAGCTGCAGAAGGAATCTATGGCAGTCAAGAGGGCCCAGGAAATTTTGAGGCAGCCAGCAGCCAGCTCCAAAAGCCAAAATGCTTTGGTTCTTGTGAAATGAAAAAGGAATGGGAACAGAATGGAGTTTCCCTTCTGCTGGGAATTTTGAAAATTGTAACGCTTGTTCTATACCAGGCAGAAGCTTTTTATGAAATGTCAGCATTTTCTGTAGAGCCGAAATTCCATGTTTTGACCTTAAGGCAGTGTCTCCTGCAGCGGGTTCTGCATCCTGCTCTTTACCCTCTTGGAATCCGTACATTCTGGTTGCGGCAAAGTAAAAAAGTGACAAGTGACATTATTCCCTTGCATAACTTGCTTGTCAGCTCAGAAATGCGGAGGTTTTGTCAGAAGGCAGAGCAGAGGTTGTGGCTGGGCAGGAATTGTGGAGGGCTTCTGTGAGCATGTCTGTCTGTGCGGTAGCTTGTGAGCAGTACTGTGGCTAATGGCTGCTACTGTTATAGCTCATTATCCCTTTAAGAAATATTGAGCTAAAAGAAGAAATCTGAGTGCTGATTCATAGGCAGTCTTTGAATGCGGCTGGGAAATCCCCTACTAGGGGCAGCTTGTGACAGAGAAATGTGTTCAAGTCGCCTGTGAAGAGATGTCCACTCACACGGGGCTAACACGGGGTGTTGCTTCCTGAGCTAGCTCCAAAGAGTCTCACTCAGAGGGTGGAGACTGGCTGGCAGTCTGAATTTTCCCCCAGTTTCACTTTCTGTGCTTAGGCTTGTTTTGGGATTGGCTAGTGACTCAGCCTGGTGTGTTGGTGTGAGACTCCTCACCAAGTCACTGCAGAAATGAGGAAGTGTTGGATCCCCGATGTTCAGTACAGTCAGAACCTTTCCGAGGAGCAGGTTGTGAAGGGGCTGCTAACCGCCTGGTAAGTCCCCTAGTGCTTTTTCCCGGGCAGAACCGGTCTCTTTCCTCCTCTCTGTAGCTCTTTTCATATTCCTTTGCGCAGTGAAGGACTTAGAAAGAGGCACATGAGCGGCCTCTGTGATTCCTCCTGGCAGCCTCCCTGCCTGGGCACACTGCCCTGCCGGCTGGACGCCGGGGTTTGGATTTGGCTTAACTTGTGGGAGAGTCAGAATCCCCTGCTTGTCTGGCAGGGACTGACGGGGACAGGGGTGTTTCTCTAGCAGACATGAGGCCGTCTCTAACCACTGGCTGATGAATGCTGGTGCGTTCAGAAAGTTATAAGGGATCTGAAAGCACTGAAATGGGAGAAACGATACTTTCCGATCACAAGTGGGACCCAAGTTGCAGATGCTCTCAGCTCCTCCCAGCCCTGAGGCCTAAGCTGGGGACAGGAGAAAGTCGGAGGTCTGTTTTTCAGTATTGCTGCAATCATTCTATTAAAATCACCATATGGTAGGACAGCATAAAACAAAGCAAAGTTTACACCGCTTCCTTACGTCTTCTGGCATTGTCTTGAGCAACATGTGGGAAGCATTAAGGTTGTGCTACTGCCTGTCAGAAAAAACACAATCCATACTTGCTGTTAAGGTGAAGGATTTTATAAACAAAACCCTGGTCATTATGTTTTTTGATTTTTAAACAAGATGAATATAGCACTGTCATGGCTGTAGCTAACAAGAAATGTTAGCAGCACACTCAGTTAAAAGGCCATTTATACCCCTTTAACACATTCCTGACCATCTCTTCCTCCCCTTTGCCCTCGGGCTGCCCTCTGGTTCCTTTGAGTTCAGTTGTCCTGTTCCCCCATTTACTGTACTAGCACTTGCCTATCTAAATACTTATAGTGTCAGTGTCACTGTTAGTTGTACATGTGTATCATTTTTCTAGGTCAGAGATATTCTGACCTTGGATCCCTTGGCTTCTACTTAAACCTCCCCTCCTGCCCCCCCTGGCTCTTCACAGAAAAGGTTATCAAAGCTTTCTTGTCTTTTGACGGCCTGTGTTAGGTAATCTTTCCTGCAGCTGTGACTAATGCAACCCTTGTACTACAGTATTATAATGTACTGTCGGGTTTTAAAAATTTAAACCGGAGCGTGTTTGCTGCAGTTCACTGAGGGGTGTGTATGGGATATATTGCTACTCTTTTCCTTAATGCTGACTGCTCAGGGGGCTTCTGAGCCAACCGGGACTGAGTGCCTCTGACAGGCACTAATTGTGAGTCCATCACCAGTGCATCTGAGCGCCTTAATATGATGGAGCTGTTAGCAAAGCTGATCATGCTGCTGTCTTAACACAGTCCATGTTTTAAAAGCTAGAAGCTTAACTGCACAAAGGACCTGCTTTATAGCCACAGCAGTGAGTGCAGACAGGGACTGGGGCTGTAATAAAATATCTGGTTTAAAAATTCATAGATATACTTCATGAATTGTAGCCTGTTGGAGTGTTTTATGTTTCATTTTACTAATATGCTAGGCCAGATGGATCTATGGAGCTATTTAAAACAGTAATACAGCAACAGCAATTGTAATCATAACCTTGCTGATAATCTGACACCAAGTGTTGGGGGGGGGAGGAGTAGTAGATATTTTGGAGGGCAGGGCTGGAATTCAGAGAGACCTTGACAAATTGGAGGACTGGACCAAAAGAAATGCCGTGAGGTTCAGTAAGGACAAAGTCCAAAGTCCTGCACTTAGGATGGAACAATCCCATACACTGGTACAGGCTGGGGACTGACTGGCTAAGCAACAGTTTTGCAGAAAAGGACCTGGGGGTTACAATGGATAATAAGCTGAGTATGAGCCAGCAGTGTGCTCTTGTTGCAAAAAAAGCTAACAGTATACTGGGCTGCATTAGTAGGAGCGTGGCCAGCAGATTGAGGGATTATTCCCCTCTATACGGCACCGGTGAGGCCACATCTGGAGTACTGTGTCCAGTTTGGGGCACTTTATTACAGAAAGTATGTGGACAATCTAGAGAGAGTCCAGTGGAAGGCAGTGAAAATGGTTGGGGGGCTGGGCTGTATGATTTATGAGGAGAGGCTGAGAGAACTGGGTTTATTTAGTCTGGAGAAAAGAAGCCCGAGAGGAGATTTAATAGCAGCTTTCAATTACCTGAAGCGCACGTTTACATGAGATGTTTATTGTGTAGTTGACTAATTAACTGTGCAGTAAATGTCTCAGTGTCTACATGTGCACCCCTATTACTAATAAACTCTGCAGCAGGTTAGTACTTGTATATACTCTGCTGTAGAATTTTTTCATGCGCAGCAGCGCATGTGTAGCAGCACAGCAGCACATGTCCTGGCTGGCTGGAACACAGGGTGTTTCAGTGTGGGGCTAGCTGAGCCGGGGGTCACTCTGCCAGTCCAGAACTGCTCCGACCAGGCTCCATGTGCTACGGAGCAGCTGATTGGGGTGCTTCAGCCAACTGGGTAGCGTTCACATGTGTGCTGCTGTGCATGAAAAAAATCCGCAGCAAGGTAGTACTTGAAAAATAAGTACTACCCTGTACAACCCTGCTGCAGAGTTTATTAGCTGCATAGGCATATGTGCCTCAGCCAGCCCCTCCGTAGCACGTGGAGCCCAGTCAGAGGAGCCCAGTCAGAGGAGCCCTGGGCTGGCAGGCTGACCCCCAGGTCCCCTGCCAGCCTGGGTTGCTCTGACTGGGCTCCACACGCTGTGCACAAATAATGCCATACGCTCTGGAGTTTTTTGCTCCTGGGAACATGTTCCAACAGCATGCCTGGGAGCAAAAAACTCTGGCTCAATTAACTCAAGAGTTTATTGATACACATTAATTGCACATGTAGACAGACCCAAAGAGTGGTTACAAAGAGGAGCTAAACTGTTCTCAGTGGTGACAGATGACGGAACAAGGAGCAATCATCTCAAGTTGCAGCAAGGGAGGTTTAGGTTGGATATTAGGAAAAACTCTCTCACTAGGAGGGTGGTAAAGCATTGGGACAGAGAGGTGCTGGAATCTTTATCCTTGGAGGTTTTTAAGACCCAGGTAGACAAAAGCTTGGCTGGAATGATGTAGTTGAGGATGGTACTGCTCTGAGCAAGGGGGTGGATTAGATGACCTCCTGAGGTCCCTTCCAACCCAAATTTTCCGTGATTCTGTGACTGAGCCGTGCTGTTCCCTGGAGTGCTTCCACTGAAACCATGAGAGTTCCCCAGGGGTGAATGTGATCTGCAAGGCCTGTCTTTCGGCAGTTTTACAACAGACTGCATGCCCACATAGTGCCCAGCCCACAGGGGGTGAAGCCAACTAATCTGTCCAGCTAAGATTTCCCCTGATGTTATCATCCAAGTGTCCTATGCCCACCTCCTTGACATAAGGAGCATGTCTATGGTGTGGCTGAAGTACCAGTTTAGTATAGTTGCTCTAAGCTGCTGTAGGTCCAGGCTTGTAGCACACTGGATGGAGCAGTTGCAGGGACAGAGGCTAGTTGAGAGGAAAATTGTGGGTGAAGGGGATAGGGGAGACAAGTAAAGCTATGGGTACCGGGGGAAGGCAGGCTGAACAGCAGGGCCCTAGCTTCCCAGCTCTTGTCCCCATCTCCTAGCTTATTTAGCTCCAGGAGGTCCTCTGTAACAAAGCTCGGTACTCTCTCTTCCCTTGGTAGAGATCAGGACACCTCCACACCCCTTTCCCTGAACAATTCTGACTCCCCCTCCATCTCCTTGCCTAACCCATTTCTGATGAGCCTTAATTCCTCCTTACTATCATTCCTCCCTATCAGATCTCTGGGCTCCCATGATCTGAGCCGCACCTTCATTTTCCCCCTCTCAACTCTGCTTGACTTCCACCCCCGCATTCTCCTCATCTAGGAGAGCTAAGGCCATATGTTCCCGGTGCCGCTCACTTGTCTCTGTTCCACCTTCTCCTTCTGGTTGTGAGGAGCATATGGCTGCTTCTCTGTAGCCAAGGTAAAGTGGGCATAGGGCCACTGTAGCAGTAAGCAGGTGACTTCTTGCTCCTGCTTCATGTTGGGGTACAAGTGAGGATGGATCAGGCAACACCCAGCTGCCTCTGTTTGATTTGCTGCCACAGGTGCCAAGGGTTTCCTATCTTACAAGAACTCTTTGCTTCTTTCCAGAGGCAGGTGCTGTTTCCTAGACGGCAGAGCCACCAGGGGTGAAGCGCATGGCTGCAGAGGCTGGGCTCTTGCCTGTGCCCTGGGAAGGACAAGTTGCCCATTAAGCGATGCTGAAAGGTGAGCAGCACCTTGGCAAAGTTTGAAGACAGTTTCTGCCTTTGCTGCAGCTTGTAGTAGCTGCCACATCTCTCTCCTGCTCCCCAGAGCTTATCGGCTTGGTTGAAGTGCTCATCCTTATGCTGCTGGCTTGAAGTGAGACAACGAGTCTCTTGAGACTTGGGGACAAAACTTTCTTCACCTAATAGGCATCTAAGTAGACTTGACTGCCTAAAGGCCATCCCATTCCACCTAGCCTTAGTCCCTGAAAAACAGTTAATGCAGAAGGCAGGTGGGTCTCTTCCTGCTGATTTAGTTTTGGTGACTTAGTCTCAAGGCTAAGATGATGGTGTATTATAAAAAAAGGAGTCCTGGTGTTTTTTAGAGTCTTGAGCAGGGTATTAGGATTGCACTTAGGCATGTACTAGGTGGAAGATTATCCAATTCTTGGTGTCTTAAAGCCCCAGCTGCTGTAGGCACACGATGGTGGGAGACACTTTGCTTCCATTTAAAATACAAAACAAATTTCTACCTGCACCTTGTTTGCAGAGGAAATGTAGAAAACCTGAGCCCTGAACTCCCTTGCACCAAAGGTACCAGAAGACAAATGGAACAAACTGCATTATTTAATTCTTCTGATGATATTTGAGTCAATTTTAGTCTTTTGAGGATCTGACTCATGACTTTTGAATGTCAGTGATGAACAATAGTGTTGTTTCTCTTCCTAAACTCAACTTGGGCTGAAGTGTAGAGACACAATGGGTGTTTTCATACCAGCTGTCTGCCATATACTCTATGTTGCTAAGCTACTAGGGCCTATTGAGTTGTGGAGGGCCTGGGAGGGACTCTAGCAAGCCTGGGAGAACTGATGAGAGGCACACACTGTCTGTTTGGTTCCGCTCAGCACATGCCAGTGCTCAGACACTAGACAGGTTAGCCAACTTAGCGCATCCCATGACTGTGCACCAAGAAGCACCCCCAGGATGCACAGCTTGAGCGTGCCTCTGAGTGTGTGCTCATAGTAGCCTCTAAACCATCTACACTGCTTCATTTCAGGACCCTGGTGCCTGCTGAGGAGGCCTGAGTAGATAGGGTGCAGTTCTCAGGTGTGGCTTGGAGGGGGCATATACAAGGCCTCAATGAGGCCTGCTTTGTCAGCCAGATCAAACAGGTCTGTGGTCCAGAGGTGTTTAAACCCTCTGGGTTTGTGCCGTATCCTAGGCATTGGGTGCCTGTCGGCTTTCAAAATCTGTTTCTTCAGCACCCCTGTCATATGCCTGGCCAGTTCAATGAGGTGTCACAGAGAAAGGCAAGTCTGCGGCCCCTGCCTGCCCCTTCTTGCCAGGGCCCATGCTCAGGGACTGCAGTTGGTACCCTGCTCCTTAGGTGTTGAGTGAAGGCTCCTGGTACCATCCTTTCTTCCATCACACCCAGGTGGGGACAGACCTCAATCTGGCACCAAACAAATACCTGAGAAAACAGTGCCCTGCCTTGTGCCACGGCCCCCTTTGCTCCACAGCAAAGAGAAGACCCTGCATGGGTGAGGGCCCTGTGTGCCAGGCCCCTCTTCTGCTGTTTTGTCTGCCCCTTGGGTTTCCTAACAGGGCTGCTTCTGTTTCCACGTAGCCATTGTGATCACCGAGCAGCCAGTCTCTGCCTCCGTCCCTGCCGGTTACTCTCTCACTCTGCGATGTAGAGCGGAGGCCTGCACTTCCCTGCGGTATCAGTGGTTCTCCCAGCTCCAGGTAAGGCCAGAGAAATCCAGTCCCATCTCTGACTGCAGGAGAGAGAGCTCCCTCTCCCTAAACCATGTTTATGGCAGCTCTGGAAATGACCAAGGAAGAGAATGCCTCTTAGTCTTGGGACTGCAAAGCCTCCATGCCTGAGTGGCTGCCTGTATAACTGGTTGCATGGAGAAGAGCTGGGACGGGTTGGAGCATGGGGCCCACTGCAAGGAGTGAAGGAATACCGCAGTTGCAAGCAATTTGAAATCAGCTAAGGCAAAGTAGCCAAGGGGCAGGAACAAGGAAAGACCGTGGGTCTGAGGTTGGGGAGCTGAAAGGAGAGGACAGGTTTCTAGTAGCTGGGGATACAGGAGCAGAGAAACATGGAGTAGTTTCAGAGAAATTGAGGGATAAAAGGGACTCGAAGAAGCCACGCTTTCTGTACTGAGGCAGGAACCCCCCTGCACTGGGGAAGGGTCACTGATACCTAGGCCACCACTGAGAGAAGTTTGTCTAACCGGTTCTTAAAAAGCTTTAGTGATCATGAGGCAGCCTGCTCCACTGCTTCATTACGCTTATAGTTAGAAAGTATTCCCTGATATCCAAGCCAAATCACTTTTGCTGCAAATTAAGCTGATTTATTCTTGTCTTTTTTCCATTTCCACAACCCCCCCTCCAAAAAAACAGTTGGTCATGATTTTCTTTATTAAAACCTTTTCTCTGAACAAGTACATCTCTAAGGTGCTACCCTGCCCTACGTTCTGCCGCACTTCACACTAACTCCTTCTTTCTTGTATGTAATGCAAGAATATTATCATATTGAAATTCACCTTTTACAATGGAAAATTCACAACATGAAGAGAAAAGAAGCCAGATTACATTGTGACAGCTAGTGCCTATTGCCTAACCTTGTGCAAGAAATGTAACATCCTCCTCTTCCTTGGATCTGTTGAGAATAATTAGCAACTACTTCCTCTCTATAGCGTGGCAGGACAGTGACGGTGCCTTCCTCTCCAGGCTTTACCTGTGGCAAGTTAGTGTGTATTTGATGTGTTGGGCATTGTGCCTGATAGTTGTTTGAGATAATTGTTTGCAAAGTTTTTAAGACTAGGTTAGAGAAACATTTGTCTAGAATGATTTAAACTGGGATGATCCTACCCTGAGCTGGGGGTAGATGACCTTCTGAGGTGCCTTCCAGCCCTACTCATCTATGGTTCTATGATTCCCAGGAGATTTGCCATTTACAGCTCTCTGGCTATCACACACAACTCTGTTATTAAGCTTAGGCTGTACTTGTTTCTTTCCCAGACCTGAAAAAGAGCACTTTATGCCTGAAAACTGGTCTAACATCTCTGATATAAAAGAGAGATCACCAAAAAAGCCTTCCTTCTTGCATATTTCCTGGACCATCATGGCTACTACATCACTTCAAGCCTACTATAGTCTTGTCCCCCTTCTCTTGTCTTTTCTGCATTAAACTAATTCAGTTTTTTCTACTGCTCTGCAAAGACCATGTTATTTACCCCTCTTATTCTTGTTGCTGTCCTTTCAACTCTGCAAGTTGTCTGTGTTGCTTAAAATATGATGTCCAGAGTTGGATGTAGTATTCAGGTGAGGCCTCCTAGTACCAGGTACAGAGGAGTAATTACCTCTCATGTCTTACCTGTGACACAGTTGTTGCTAGCTCCCAGAATGAAATTTGCCTTTTTGCAACAGCTTCTCATTCAGTTTTTGATTTACACTTATCCCCAGATCATTTTCCTTCAGTACTGCTGCCTAGCCAGTTATTCCCTGTTTTTATTTGTACATTTAATTTCTCCTGCCTAACAGTAGTGCTCTCCTTTTTTTTTTAACTGAATTTGTCTTTGATTTGGGTCCATTTCTCCAACTTGTAAAGATCGTTTTGAGTTCTGAGGCTGTCCTCCATCATGCTAGCAAACCCTCCCACTTGGGTGTTATCCCCAGATTGTATAAGTGTACTCTCTGTTCTGTCATCCAAGTCATTAACTGAAATACTGAACAGGACCACACCCAGCTGCTTTGAGATTTCCCACTTGAGATACCTGCCCAGTGGAATAGTGGACCATTGATATTTCCCCTTTGAGAGCAGTTTTTCACCTCTTGTGCTTCCACTTGCTTTTGATTTTCACTTATACCCCAGTTTGCTTATGACAAAATGACTTGGGATGGTATCAAGACCTGTAGGAAAGTGAAGGTATATTGCATATACTTCTTTCTACTTTATCTACCAGGCTAATTGTTCTGTCAAAGAATGAATTTGTATTGGTTTGGCATGATTTACTTCTGACAATCCATATTAGCTATATTTATCACTTTTTATTATGTTTTAGGTACTTATTAATAGATAAGCAGTTTTGTTCAGCAAGGAAATTTGCAGCAGAATTTGGAGAAAGGAGGGGGATTTTCCAGTAGGTGGAGAATTCCCCATCCCCACCCCCTCCTAACCCATGTGTTTTAGATTTTCTCCAGAGGCGTTCAGCTTCCTGAGAGATAAGAACATAGGCAGAGGAAAAGCAAGAACCTGTAGGTGGGGAAAAACAAGAGTTGGATACAGGCAAGAAGGACTTGAACCTGTAGACCACAGAGTTAGCAGAGAGGAAAGAGGCTAGCATGTGAAAGAGGAGGCCAAAAATCCCAGTGAGGCTTGCGTGCTACATGTCATGGCAGGTGTGAGCGATGGAAAAGAGGGAGGTATTGCTCAGGGAGGTACAATGGAGATCAGAGAAAGGCAGCCAGGTCCTGAGAGACTAGAGCCAGGGGAAGCAGACTTTGACAGGAGAAGGGAAGGAAGGAGCCAGCTCAGTGACTGAGGCCAAGCAAGGAAGAAAGTGAAAAGAAAGAAAGCAGCTGATCTGGAAGGGCCATCACATAGAAACTGAAGTCACCTCATTGAGGAGAAGCAGGTAGGAAAGAGGGGGAGGCAGGAAAGGGCATGGACTGATGGGAAAGCGTGAAGGCCAAGAGATATCAGATCCCTCGCACCAGATGTTTATGGGTACCTGGCTGCACAGAGCAGGAGCCCTTGATTGTGAGCATGGATTTTGCCCTTTCATAGGAAATTAGCTGTTACTCTGCTCCCAAACCCTGCCCCTCCACTGCCTGGTGCTTCATGTCATCATTCTCCCTGGGACTAGCTCCTCTGGCAGGGCTCTCCTTCTCTCCCACTGAGTAGGGAGAAGAGCTGACCCCAGGTGCTCACAGGACTTGGCAGTGACAAAATGTCTGGTATTTGGTTACCAGGCTGCAAGTATTTATTGTGCAGGCTGCAAGTTCAGTGCAGTGTCTGGGTTAGTAGTGCTCAACTTTTTAAGGCTTGAGGCACCCTTTGGAAAATGCTAGCTCTTCTTTTTCACATATTTTTGTTTATGGAAATAATACAGCACTTTTTCTGTGCAAAGAACTCAAAGACCACAACTAGTTAGAATATTTTTAATTCTATAGATTCTTATTTGAAATCTCTGGGTTTAGCTTGTGAATCATGTTTGCACACCTAACAGTGCTATCACTGTGTGGCAACTTGGGGCACCCTTGAAAGGATCTCAGGGCAGCCCAGGGTGCTGCAGCACCCTGGTTGAGAGTCACTGGTTTGGGTGTTGAAGTACTAGAGGACGGTGACACTTCCCTTGTGGGCAAAGGCATAGTTCTCCTCTGCCCAAGTGTTATCACGATACACTAGCGTGTAAGGTGAAAACACTTAGAAACTGAGAGGAATGGCCATTTGCTTGGCAGATTCTCCCCTCCATGTATACACATGCACACACACTTTTGCATGTCTACATCCACATGCACATACACATGTTCATATGTACACAAGTTTGCATATACAGGCACACATGTGCATGATCACCTTTCCTTTCCTAGCAGTCTCACATCAGCAGGGTTTTCATGCAGTCCCTTCTTAGCAAGGGAAAGGGCCCCTGTTAAATCAGGGCTTTTGGCTATACTTTCTTATTAGGATGAATCTTGCTTCTAGGACAAGGTCAGCGAACACAACAGGAGCGAAAGGAAGGGGAGTGCTCTGCTCTGCCTGCTTGTTTCATTCAGTGGATTGCTACTTGCAGCACATTTGCACAGCCTGGAAAAAGCAGTTCCCTTCCGCCACAAAGTGATACCTGGCAGCAGTTGTGCCAGGTCATGGGTGGCCAGGTCTGGGGTTCAACCAGGGTCAGAAGAGGCAACTAAGATCCGAGTGGAGTGTGTAGAGTTCTAGTGTAGGGGAGACAAGAAGCCAGAAGATCTGTCTGGGGAACTAAGTCAGAGATCCAGAGGGTTGGGCAGCATAGAGGGTCAGGAGGTGAGCCAGGTCAGGTATCTGGGAGATCACACCAGAATTGGGTTAGGGAGCTAAAGGGTCACCATTCTCAGGGTCCACAGGCAAGCCGGGTCAGGTAGCCAGAGAATCCAGCAGAGGTAAGCCAAGGGTGAGGCAGCCCGAGTACAAAGTTGAGTCTTGTTGCCCAAATGCTTCCTTGCCTGGGTCACTTGGGTAAAGGGTCAACTGACCCTGGCTGGCCATTTTTGTTTCAGGGAGTGGGTGGGTGGCTAGGCCCAGATAATGAGTTCTGACCACCTATGTCCACTCCAAAGCTTGGCTGAGGAAGTAAAACACTGGGATGAGTGACTGAACAAGGTGGGCCAAGGCCCCAAGTTCAAGGCCACAGAAGCAGTTTGGCCTGACTCCTTAGCTCATTCTGATCAGTTCTTTCCCCACCAGTGGGCTGCTTTGGTCTGCCTTGTTGGATGTGCTGTGGGACAATGGAGCTGAGTTTGGGTTGGGCGAGTCAAGAAACCAGAAGGATGGGAAAGAAAAGAGCCAAGAGAATGGAGTCTGGGAGGATGCTGCCATGACTGTGTAGGACTCTGAGGCTGAAGAATTGCTGAGAGCTGTGAAAAGGGCTCACTTGCCCGATACCCTTCTCTGCCTCATCTATCAGCATAGCTGACAGGGACTTCTCTACTTTAATATACGTCCCTGAGAACCTGCAGGTGTCTTGTGGTTACAGAGATACCAGTGAAGAGAGAGGATTTGTTGCTATTTCCCACTGCCTGCATTTTCTTTCCTTATTTAGTCTGCTTGCTGCCAAATTACTGGTGCCACCGAGCCAGACTTGCTCATCACTGCCAGAGAAACCCAACTGTACATCTGCAGGATCAACGACTTGCAAAGAAACTTCACCTTCTCTAACTGGGTGAAAGTGGAGGTCCATCAACGTATTGCCAGAGGTACGAGCACTTCTTCTTCCCCTCTTGCCTTCCAGTGCATTTGACCTGAATCCTTTTGCTGAGTTTTCACTTTCTCTTAGGACACAGAGACCTTCCAGGCCTGTGGATCTTCCCTGGCAATATGTGGGGCCAGCCCATAAAATTGAGGTACCAAGGGAAAGCTGACTTCAATTAAGTGACCATCTTTAAGTCAAACATCTTTAAGTCAAACAGCTGTGTCTGTGTTCCTGAGTAAATTAAATCCTGTCATCTTTCCACAAGTGTTTGACTCCTCCTGTTTATAACACTTTCTACATTTGAACTTGGCAATGGGACGGGGGAAATAGCAAGTCTTAGAAACTGGGACAAAGTAAACAAGATAACTTTAAGCCTATAGGGCTTTTAAATGTTCACTTGGTGCTGGAGTGCCATGGAGAGGTGTGTTCAGAAAAGTGGGTGGCTGTAGACCAATGGTGGGCAAAATGGCAGATCCAGCTAGCAGCTGGACTTCATTTCCCAGCAGACCCTGCCCACGTTGCTATGGCCAGTTTCCATGGAGACCCCAGGAGCGAGGGTGCTATTCAAGTGTGGGGCCATTGTTTCCATGAAGACTGGCCTCAGCAGCACTGGCAGGGTGCACAGCTGGGCAGGGAGTTGCTCCAGGGTCGGGGTTGGGATTTTGCAGTGGTGACAGTGTGGCCTGCAGCCAGGGCACAGCCGCAGTCCACTGCCCACTCTGCCCAGGCTCTGGACCACATTGTCACCACCTCAAGATCCCAGCTCCAGAGCAGCTCCCTTCCCTGCCAGCGCTGCTGGGGCTGCTCTCCATGGAAACCATGGTCCCTCGCTGTCACAGTGCTGCCGCTGCTGGGGTCTCCAAGAAAGCTGGTTGCAGTGATGTGGGCAGGGGCTACTGGGAAATGGAGTCTGCTGCAGGCCAGACTTTGCCTGACTTGGATTGGGTTCTGGAGAGTGAAAATATGTTGCAGTTCCAAAAACTGCTTGATAGGGAGAGGCTTGCTTTGGGATGGTGAGAGGCTCTGGGAGTCAGGCCATGCCTTGAAGGTGAAAGCAAAGTACACTGGATGGATGGGAACTATGCTGTGGTTTGGTGCTCTGCAACCTTGCTGGCATGGAGCCTTGCTGTGAGGAGCCACTTCTTATTATATGATGACAAATGAGAAGGACACTATTGCCATTCATTTGTAATGTTGCTTTCTAGACCTGCTCCCAGAACTGTGGCAAGGAGAACCAGTCATAGTCATCAACCCAACTGTGTTGGAGGTGAAAGTGGGCAAGGAACTACAGCTCCAGTGTGCAGCCCTGGGTATCCCAGCTCCACACTACCAGTGGTATCACAATGGGAAACCCATGGAGGATCAGAAGAAGAAGAAACTCTTGGTAACACTGTTTTAAATGGCTTATAAACTTTGGCAACATGGGATGGGCATAGGAAAAGAGTGTATATAGCTGGGTCATGAACACAAGAGAACCCCCTAACCCCAGTCAGTCACAGTGTAGCATGTGTGGTGTCTGGATGATAGGATGGTATCTGCTGATAAGACTAGGCAGGAAAGGCCTTTGTGTGTTGGATGTAACAGTATGTCATCAGCATCTTTGTTGCTAGAGGCCAAGATGCTCTCTGACTTTCTGCAGCCATGTGGAACATGGTTCTGTAACGTGTGGTGGCCCAGACAAGGTTCAGCTCCCAGGGCTTTGGTTTTTGTGATCAGCCATTCTACCATGGAGTGCTTGCCCCTTCCAGTCTGTCCACCCCTAGAGAAACCACTTTGCACCCAGGTACATTCCCCTTCAAAGCAAGGTACAAACTCTTTGTGGTATTTGAGTCTCCAGGGCTGCCTAACAGAACCCAAGTATCTCCCTTGTCCCTTGGATGGCTGGGATTTTTTCAGAGGCAATAATGAAGCAAGACAGAAGATCTGTGTGGCTTCTTTCAAAGCAGTGGTGTGTTTTCTTGAGCAATCCATGTGGTTATGTCAGTCTGTAACAAAGCCAATTTAATTCTGGGAGGGTTAGCTTCATGAGGCATTTAAGTGGTGAGTGAGTGATCAGGGGTGCTGCATATAGAGAGAGGTGCTCAGGGTCTGGCGTGCCAGTAGTTGGAGACATTAGATGACTGTAGGGCTGTATTGGTCCTCTCTTCTGGAAAATAGCAGCCATGGCTCATGATCATATTTGCTGCTTTAGCAACTAACTAATTTAACCATGACAGGCTTTGAAGCCACTGTTTTTAGCTGCCTTTGTCATTATAGAGGTGTTGCAAAAGCACGTCTTTTTGGCCAGCTAAGCCAGCAGAGAGAGGAGGCAGGAAGGGGAAGATAGGAAAGAAGTGAAAGAAGATGGGGAAGGAAGATGACATTGCTTGGGGACGGGTGAACCTCAGGTTCAAATCTCAGCTGTTTTTTTCAGGATCCACCCAGACTTGTTTTCCTCTTTTTGGCCTGGTCTCACCAGGGCACCTTTATGGGTTAGAACAAAGCCCAGTGGGGTGGTGGCCCCACTGGTGGCATCCATGGTGGCTTGCTCCTCCTCTTCAAAGCTGTTTAGTCCAATCCAGAGGTTTCCAAGTGACTCCCCAAGAACCAACCTCCAGAAAAGAGCATAAACCTCATTGTGTAATTCCTCAATTGAAAGCATGTGTGCTGTGATTCCATTCTGGCCACTTCCTCTATCCTGATAGCAACTGATTAGGATGCCATCACAGTTTTGTAGCCTTAGCTGAAACCTTAAAAACCCCAAATTATTTTAAGCATAACCCATTTGTACTGGTCTCTTTGTCTCTGCCTTCTACTTATTTTACCAAGCAGGTCAAGCCAGACTCTTGCTTTGTCTCCCTGGCTTAGGAAACGGGCTTAAAGAACAGCCTCATCTCTTCCAGTCCTCCCACCAGTTCTTACAGCTGCCTGATCTCTGGGGCCAGATGCTCTGCCTATGCTCTTTAAAGGGATACATCTGGGGCAACTAGCAGATTGCAGGGTTTGGGATCTGGACCTCTTGGGGGATGGGTGGAGAAGGTTGGCTGAAGGTGCAGAAGGACTAAATGGAGGACACTCAAGGGTAGCTGATTTAGTTATCTTCCTAATTGGGCCGCCCCTCTTTTTTTGATTGGCCCTCACTTGTTGGAGAAGCAAGACCCTAGGTCAGTGGGGGCCAACCTTTTTGGCAGGTGTGCCACAAAGGGAGGCTGTTGGGCTAATAAATGGCACTCCGATCCCCTGCCTCTGTTCAAGCTGCTACTCTGCTTTCTGCTTCCTGCCCTGGGTTCCCTGGCCAAACGTGCTGCTCAGCTTTCTGTTTTCTGCCCTGTGCTCCCTTCCTGAACTGCTGGTTTGCTTGCTGCTCCCTGTTTTATCTGCCATTGTACTGCCTGTCCCCTCCCCAGCATGCTACATGCCACACACACCGACTGTCCATGCTATGTGTGGCATCTGTGCCAGAGGTTGGTCACCTCTGCCCTAGGGGATGGCACTTACCTGTAGAAGTTTTATTTTAAGGCCCCAGACAGGAAAATGTTGCTGGCTCCTGGACATCCCTCAGGCTATGAGCAAGCAATTGGGTTCACAGTTTGGATACGAGGCTGGGGACTAGAAGAGGCAGACAGGCTCTGAGCCCCAGGGCAATGTTTCTCAACTTTTTTTGGGCTCAAGGCACCCCTCTGTAACTTGTGTGAATTGAGAGGTAACTAGTTTAAAAAATGAATGATATATTACAGAAGCCCAGTGTGTGGGGAGGGGAGGGGATCAACCAGATGGGGACAAGCCTGAACCTGTGCTTATCTGCTTATCTTCTCACAACTCATGGCATCTTTGAAAGGATCTGGCATCTTTCAAAGTATCTGGCAGCTCTGCAGTTGAGAATCACTGCTCCAGAGGAAGACCCTAGTCCTTGTCCTCTGAGGTGAGTTAAGTAGGTGGCCCAGCATCTCCCTGTGTTGAGTGAGAAGAGCTAGGACCAGGGAGGAGGTGGAACTGATGAGTGAGTGTGAGCTGCTAAGTCTGCTCAGTGCTCTAATTGCTCAAGGGGAAATCACCTGGAGTCTTTAAATGTGGACTGGGCATTTCTGAAAATGCTGTCCTCGCTCTGCCACAGGATGCTGGGCAGGAAGTGGGGATTGTTGGGTGATGTCTGGGATCAATCTAACGGGTTTTCACAGTCCCTTCTAACCTTGAAATCTATGGGCATTTTTACATGTATTCCTGATGCGGTGCCAGGCACTTTTAATTAGAGCGACCCACTACTTAAAAGTGGCTGCATGTCACAGGTATTGATGGTGCAGCGTGTCCCCGTGCTGTGAAAATGGCAGCAGGGCTCTTTGAACTAATGCACATCAAACGTGTTTTATTTTAAAGCACACCACTGCCATTTTCTCATCATGGATACACACTGCGCCACTGATGCACATCTGCGAGGCTGCCAGAGCATGTCAATTTATGTGCTCCAGCAGACTCAATTAATCGAGTCTGCTCCAACATACTGGATTTCCAGCGTCTCGGAGCAGGCTCCCTGCATGTGTGCAAGTGCCTTATGATTCTGCATAAATCTGGTCACCATGTCAGGGCCGTAAATTGTACCTCTACACACCGGGTTCTCAGCTGACTCCTGTCTGCAGGGTGGTGTTTTAGAAATCCCACTCAGGGCTTGGTTCTTCAGTAGAAATGCACCATTTCCTAGTTTCTTTCAGTGTCCCTTATACAGTGTATTATCTGTATCACTCTTCACTACTGAACATGCAGAAATAACTTTAGGCCTCATCTTCTCCAGGGGAAAAGGGGCCCTTTAACAGGTTCAGATTAACCTGTGCTAAAAAGCTTGTGTGCATCCCAGTGGAAATCAGGCCCTATTATCAATACTTTTTGGAAAGAAATGATAAGCAGAGTTAATATGGTTTTGAGTACAGCATGGATACCTTTGGCAAGTACGTACATTCTTGGGTATGTACCTGAGGAGTTCTAATTGAAACCTTCCCAGATTGCACTCTTCCAGTGGGCCTTACTTGTGACATTCAGGATTATATTACTGTGCTGGAAAAGTAGGACATCTCCAAAAGTCAAAACATGGTACCAATGTACAAGTCACCCTTGCCCTCATGATGCAACTGGCATCTATGAAGAGGGTCAGGTTTTGCAGGCATAACTGCTTCCACAAGTTTGAACAATTTCTTAGAATACTTTGGTGACTAGCTTATTTCTCTTTGCACACTTCTCTTTTTGTCTTTCTTATCCTTTCCTCTTCCCTCCCTCCTTCCTTTTTTCTTCTTTCTTTCTTTCTTCTCTCTCGTCCCCTTCTTTGCTTATGATAAACATGTAAGTAGTTTAGGTTGATATGTGTAGATGACACATGTATTTCAGATTTTTGTGTTGCATTTAAAAATCAGTAAAAAAAAAAAAACCCCACAAAAAACCCTAGTGTGGACAGGATATGTCTAGTGTAGCATGGATATGTCTCAGTAGGTCCACATGAGTGCAAGGGTTCCCACTGTGCGCCCTGCTAGGGTTCACTCCAGCCAGCTAACACCCGTTACAATTCCAGCTGCCTTTTTGCAGAGTAGGAGTGAAATCCCTTTTCTTCTGAGGTAGACACGGTGTTGGCAGGATAAATGGCAGGATGTGGCCTTGACCCTTGTTTTCATGGCGGTTTCTGTGCTGCATGGTTCAGTGCAAACCAGAGAACACGTGTTCTTGAATTACCCCAAACTGACCCTTTGTCTGTAGCCTTTCACAGAGTGCTTGTGTTGACATCTGCCTCCAGATATCTCTGTTTGGGGAACCCTCGTTTCATATTTGTGTATTCCCATGCGCATTAACCACATTCTGTTTAGCTTCAGGGATAAAATTTGACTTTAGTTCTGAAAGGTTTGGAGTCTGAATTCCAGTAAAGTTTATTTTCATTTGGACTTCCTTTCTCTCTTCTGGTGCCAATGCAGATCATTTGTTACTCAAGAATCCTGTGAATTAACTAAGGGTTCTGCCAGGCTTTGAGGTGATAACACTAAGCCCAGCCCTCCTACAGAAGCATTGGGAATGTTCACATTAAACTAGTGAAGCCAGAGCTTACTGGCTTCTTATTGTTGTTGTACCTGGAAACTTGTGGCGGAGGTGGTAGCCTGGGACAGGAGATCTGCATTCAGTGCCTTGCTCTGGCCCTGAGAGCAATATGAGAGGCAGAACCTTTTGGGCTTCAGCAGTTTGGGGGCCTCAGAAGCTGGAACATGGGGCCACAAAACCAGATCTCAATAATCTGATGTTAATTTCATTCCATCTAGATCAACTCTGCAAAGGTCAGTGACTCTGGCACATACCTTTGCTGCGCAGCCAATAGCCACGGAGAACACTGGACCAATGCGGTGGACGTTCATATAGGTGAGCAGAGCTACATAACATCCTGCTTCATTACAAAGTAGTGTTTAGGTTGAAATGTAATGGGAGGAGAGATGGATTGGATGCTCTGATCTGGAGGGGCTGCACACCACAGGGATGGGGTCAACAAACACAGTGCCATAGGCATGACTTCTGGGTCAGCCTTGTGGGGTAAGCAGTGGACTGAGTGCCCTGGGTTTGGTGATCCAAGATGCTAGACTTGGGCACTGATTCCTCCCCTGGCCAGGGACAAGCCTCAGCAGCCAATGCCAGTGCAAGAGACCTCTAATTCTGGATCCCTTGAGTTTTGGGAGCTCAGTGTAAGACTGTTTATAGGCATATGAAACTCTTCAAGAGCATCCAGAAAACAGGCACTAGATTTTGAATGGCCACTCTGAAAAATAGGAGGTGAAGTGTATTTTGGGCAGGGGGACAACATACCAATCCCCAGGGACAGTGCAAGGAGAAGGCAGAGACTGCATTCACAAGGGCATTTTAAGGGGCAATTGTTGAACTGAAAAACCTTTCTTGGTAGCTCCAGCAAGAACAAATGCAGAGAGACATTGCACAGATTTGGAGAGAAGTAGGAAGTGTGCTGGCAGTCCTATCCTGGCTGTCAGGGAGACAATCTGCAGAACAGTTTCTCACACCCAGGAAATACTAGATCTGAATTAGCAACCCCAGTGGAACTGCGCCAGCTCCTGCCAGCTGAGGATGTAGATATCTACTGGCTCCTGCTGACAAGCCACCCAGATCTGTGATAATAGCATTCCTGGAATTCCAAGATAAGAGAAGTTTCAAATTTAGCCAGGGAAGTGGGTCTATAATTATAAGGGAAAAAATGACAGTCTTCCCACATGTCTGGGCAGCTCCTCAAAGAGATGCCATTTAGCCCTGTAAAAAGACTGAAAAGGGGAGCCTGTATTTTAGAGGAGCCTGCAAAGTGCAGAGTTCTATACAGGAGTTGAGTGAAATTCCTTTGTAATCCAGGAGCAAGGATTTTTTTTGGATTTACTGGAACCAAGTTGGGCCTTAACGCTTCAGCAGATCTGTACTTCCCTTAGAGCCCAGAACAAGAAAACAGTGGAATGCTGAGAGCTTAACCATCTGTCTTCTGCCTGTTTCAGATTTAAAAAAAGAGTTGTTTATAAGGAAACTTTAGCTGCATCATAGGAAACCTGTTGCATTAGGATGTGCCTCATAATTCTCACTAGCAATTGTGGTCAATTGAGATGCAAACTTAATATTTCTTGTTCAGAATAGTTCTGGAGGATAAAGATTGGGCTCTCCCTGCAAAAAAGTAAGCTGTTATTTACAAAATCTTATGCCTCTGTGAATTCAGTTCAAGTCAGCTGACCCTGACAATTTACACCTCGGAGTGCTCAAGGAGCTGGCCTGCATCATAGTTCAGCCCTGGCATGGATCTTCAAGAGCTCCTGGCACTCTGGCAAAGTGCCTGAAGATTGGAAGAAGGCCAACGTGGTGCCTATCTTCAAGAAAGGGAGGAAAGTGGATCCGGCAAACTACAGGCCCATCAGCCTGACTTCCATCCCGGGGAAGGTCTTAGAAAAAATTATCGAAGAGGCCATTCTTAACAGACTGGTCGATGGCAACACCCTGAGGGATAGCCAGCATGGGTTTGTTGTGGGTAGGTCATGCTTGACCAATCTCATTTCCTTTTATAACCAGGTGACCTATCACCTGGACAGGGGGGAAGAGATTGATGTCATATATCTTGCTTTAAAAAAGCCTTCCATCTGGTATCCCACGATCACCTTTTGGCAAAACTGGCCAACTCTGGCCTCGGGTCCACCATGATCTGCTGGCTGGGGAATTGGCTCTGTGGTCAGACCCAGAGGGTGGTGGTTGACGGAAGTTAATTGTCATGGTGCTCTGTGACCAGTGGGGTCCCACAAGGCTCTGTCCTTGGACCTATGTTGCTCAACATCTTTATTAATGATGTGGACATTGGAGTCAGAAGCGGACTGGCCAAGTTTGCCAATGATACCAAACTTTGGGGTAAAGCATCCACACCTGAGGACAGGGTGGTAATCCAGGCTGCCCTTGACAGGCTCAGTAAATGGGCGGACGAGAACCTGATGGTGTTTAACACCAAAAAATGCAAGGTTCTCCACCTTGGAAGGGAAAACCTGCAGCATGTCTGTAGGCTCGGCAGTGCTATGCTGACTAGCACTACGGACGAGAGAGACTTGGGGGTCAGGATTGACCACAAGATGAACATGAGCCTGCAATGTGATGGTGCAGCTAGTAAAGTGAGCAAAACACTGGCTTGCATCCCTAGATGCTTCTCAGGCAAATCCCAGGGCATCATTATCCTGTTGTACTTGGCCTTGGTGAGGCCACAGCTGGAGTACTGCATCCAGTTTTGGGCTCCACAATTCAAAAAGGATGTGGAGAAGCTTGAGAGAGTCCAGCCACGCACATGATCAGAGGTCAGGAAAACAGACCTTATGACGAGAGGCTGAGAGCTATGGGAGTTTTCAGCCTGGAGAAGTGCAGGCTCAGGGGCAGTCTGGTTGCCACCTAAAAGTTTATAAGGGGTGTTCACCAAGACCTGGGGGAATGTTTGTTCACCAGAGCGCCCCAAGGGATGACAAGGTCGAACGGTTATAAACTCCTGCAAGACCGTTTCAGGCTGAACATAAGGAAGAACTTTTTTACTGTCCAAGCCCCCAAGGTCTGGAATGGCCTGCTGCGGGAGGCGGTTCAAGCACCTACTTCGAATGCCTTCAAGAGAAACCTGGATGTTTTTCTTGCTGGGATCCTATGACCCCAGCTGACTTCCTGGGGCAGGGGGCTGGACTTGATGATCTTCTGAGGTCCCTTTCAGCCCTAATGTCTATGAAATCTATGAAATTAGATGGTCTAGAAGGTGCCACTCTTCCCTGAAATCTGCCTTAGAAAATTATCATACTTAAATAGCAGATGCCAGGAGAGTCCCCAGGCACCTTGTTAAACTGGATTTCCAGTCCCTATGAGGTACAAATTTCCCAGGTAGAGCTAAAGGGTGTTTATAGGTGTGTTCTGAGAGGGGGTGGGAAAGGCTTAAGTAGAGTGGCTCTGAGAACCGCTTTAATTAAAGCGCCTGAAATATCACGTGTATCAGCGTCCCTGTGCTGAAAAGTGGTGGGGCACTTTAACTAAAGCTCGTTGACAAATTGACAGGGGGGAAGGTGGGTACTTTAAATAAAGCTGGTTCAGTCTGGGGACGCTGATACTTATGACACTGGAGTCTGCTGGAGTGCAGTAATTACCATGCTCCAGCAGACTCAATTAATCGAGTCTGCTCCAACGCATCGGAGCAGCCTCTCTGCACATGCATAGGTACCCAAAGAGCCTAGCCCTGTACCTCCTCCTTCTCCCAGTAGCTGGTGAAGTAGTCAAAAGACAAAGGGTGTGATTGAAATAGGGTTTGGGCTTGAATTAAATACTAGAAAACATTGGGCATCTTTACACATGCTCCAGGGGTAAGAGTGGGTGGGGGCACTCTAATTAAAGCATTCGCAGCATCTCATGTATCAGCACTCCAATGCTTGTAAATGGTGGCGGGAGTACTTTAACTAAAGCTCATCAGACAAGCTTTAGCTAAAGCACCCTCACCACCATTTTGAAGTGTGGAGATGCCGATACATGAGACTCAGAGGGTGCTGGAGCATGCTAATTAGCATGCACTGGCAGACTCGATTAATCAAGTCTGCTCTGATGTGCTGTAATTATAGCATGTTGGAGCAGCATCCCTGCACATCTACAGACACCCACTGAGGCTATGTAGGCATCCCTAAAGCAGCTAACAGCAAATGCCACAAGATATAGGCTGACGGAAAAAGGACTCATCAAATAGACTAGTTCAGATGGAATTCCACTGAGTATTAGAATATGTCTACTCCATTACATTCACAGTTATGAGTCAGGCCTTCTGAAATCAAAAGAATGACTTAAAAATCATGGGGTTTATTACATCATTTTAAAGGCAATACTTTTGAAGTGTTGCTATTTACTTTATCTTTTTCACACCCTTAAGAGTTCCCTTTTTAGTCTTCCACACTTATTCTTGCAGGCTAGGAATTTATTTTTTGTTGGAATGAAAATCAAGTTTCCCAACTAATCTCACAACTCTAGGAACTTGGACTTTCTGCAAAAAAAATCCAAATATCAGGAAAATCATGAGCATGGGTGATGCTGTATTAGAGACCTTTCTGGGGCACTCACATCAGAGGAGTGAGCTGTGCCATCCTTTTGTGTTCATACACTATTTTTAAAGGTATGTAGTGTTAGCTGATGAAATACATCACCAGAGAAACAAGCTGATGTTTTTCAAATGCAGGGACACAGCTCCCTCTGGGCTTTGCACCTGAAGCACAGGTTGGTAATTTTCTTTTCTCCCCATAAGTGTGGAGCTATGCTGGTATTGGTGGATAAAGCTCTGGCTACCATCTTGGTGGGGCATAGAGGGCAAACAGCACACTCAGACCCACAAAATGCGTAGCCTGTGTAGAAGTATACATCATTTCTGACTTGTCTTTACCTGCCTCTGTGGTGGAGTAATTGAATGCTATTGAGAGTCATGTGCTTTAAAATGTGCATGGTAACTACAATGGTAACCACAGCGCTGTGCTGACCTGTGGGCATGGAGCCAACCACTGGGCATACAAGAAGAAAGCTCAGAACTTCCATCCTGAGCTTGAACTTCTTATCTACTCAGTTGTTCAGTGTTAGAGCTGAGCCCAGGGGTGTTGGATCCAGTCTTGTCTTGGTGCCAGAACTGTTGGTGCCAGACAAGTGACTGGAGTAAGGCTGTGGGATCCAAGGTGAAGGCTTGGGGTTGATTTTTTTTTTTTCCTTGTCTCGTTGCAGGTACGTGTTGGCCAGATACATTCTTTGGTGAGTGCTGTTCCTCTCTCTTCCCCTGAAAACAAATTGGTGTTGGAAGTGCAGTGAATCTGTGAGGTGTTTTGCTGGATGCACTTCTATAGGCAGCAGCCCCTTTCCTTTGCTCCAGTAGCCCCTTGGCACATGGCTTCTATTCAGCTTTGCACACAGAGCATGCTAGGAGTCCCTTGATCATGACCAGCCTGGACCCTAACCTGTACTCCCACCATACTGAAATAGCTAGAGTCTGTTATGTGGCCCAAATTCCCTCCCCTTTGTGGGGCTCCCTCTGACTTTTCTAGATCCTTGCTTCAGCCCATTGAGGAAACATGCATGCAAAAGTGGGAAGCAAAGAAAAAAGTGGCGCTTAGCCTGAAAGCTGATGACAGCCATCTAGCCCCTGCTATCTTGTGTTGAGGGGTCCCTCAGTGTCTGGCATTTGCAAACATGCCCATTGAAGAGAACCATCACTTCCACGAAATGAAAATCAGATTTTCCCTAATATTTCCACCAGGACTGAAGGCAGTTATGATATGACTGCTACAGGGACAGCACAGGTGGCATTACAGTGCTAGTACTTGCCAATGGCAGGATGTCACATGTCATTGTCTGCAGCATTGCAGTGTTTTTACATAGAACTGAGGGAAATGTTTCAGGCCAAGATTATATTTGCAGAAGAAAATGCAGGTTTGGGGTCTCCTGAAACTGTGTGTGAATTCAGGTTGAAATCAGCAAATAGTTTCCTCTGAAAAACAATTTGGGGTGGAGGGAAGAAAAATCCAAGCATTTCATTTTAACATTTGCCAAATGAAATCCTTTGACTCTTTTTGTTTCAAAATGACGCTTATTTTCATACTCTTATTTAATTTAGAACAAGTAGAAAGACATGGAAAAACATGAAGTAAAATATCTTGGCGGTGGGGGGATTGATTTTGGCACAGACTCAACAGAGATGCAGGGGCAGAGTGGTTGAGGTGGCTCCAGAGGTGTTGAAATTGATCCTTCTTCCAAACTCATGCCAAAGGATGTCCCCACTTGATCATCTGTAAATAGATACTTGGTCATCTGGGCTGGGGAGTCAAAGGCAGCCATCAGTGATGCTGGCTGCATCCCTTCTTTGCATGCTGCATTGCTCCTTTGCATACTGAGTTGGCATTCCTTAACCACATTATCCCCACTGGAGCCTTTGGCATCAACAGGCTTCCTAACAATAAGTTACTTGCACAATTGTGTTTCCAAATATATGGTATAATATATTGATCATATTGATCACACACCATACTATAATGATGCCTAAATCTTATACGAGTAAAATTGCAACTTATATCACAGTTACATGTATAAGGCACCTATGAGTATGTATGTGTGTGTGTATATTTACATTATTCGGATTACACACGTACATAATCTGAACATGATATATTCAGATTATATTTATATATGTATGTATATATACATACACACATAGAAACACACCCTGGATATGTATGGCATATATAGAAATCCAGGAACCCATGTATGAATATACATATATGCATATACACACCTCGGATTCGTATATATACTATATTCAGATTATATGTGCGTGTGTGTGTGTATACACGCACATATTCAGATTCACCCTAATGGCATATAAAGGAGAAGGCAGGCACTCCAGGCCTGAGGTACCATATGCACCAGTAGTTTTGCAGTTTATATGCAGTATCGTCTTGAGTAATCAAAATGATCTCAGGAGTTCTGGTGTTACTTGACTGAGGTCCTTACACTTTGCATGTGGACTGATGGCTTTGCTTGTCATCTGATATTTCTGCAGCAACTGACAAGGTGGCACTTTTGGTGGGCAACAACCATTACCAGAATCATCCTAACCTGATGGCTCCCATCACAGACGTGTTTGAACTGAGCCTTCTTCTAAAGAAACTGGGCTTCCGGGTGGTTTCCCTTCTGGACCTGAACAAGGTGGAAATGATGATAGCAGTGAATCAGTTCCTGCAGCTCCTAGGGAAAGGGGTCTATGGTAAGTTGCAACCTGAGAACCTCCACAAGGGGAGCTTTCCTTTCAGTAGAGGCAAAAAAGGGAGTCACCCAGCCCTTCAGACAGCATGACAGTTAGCAATGGTTGGGATTAGTGGAGAGGCAGGGATCTCTATAAAAAGGTTTCATAACACTTTTACTTTAAATAAATAAATAAATAAATAAATAAATTCCAGCTCTCTTTTAAAAGAGCTCAGACCCCTCTCTGCTTTGCATCAGGATTTTTGAATATTGTGGGAAGGTAGCCATGGGGTTCAATAGGTGTCTTTTACTAGCCCTATGAACATTCAGTCAGATTTGCCTGAGTTATAAGCGGATAAAAATTGTTATTTCTTGTCTGTTTTGCTCAGCTCATTATAGTCTTGAAAATCCTTAAACTCCATCTGGCACTATGCATGTACTTTTTCAATGTCAGAAGCACAGCAAAAGGTAGGGCAGAGTGGCACCTTGCATTCTAACTGGTTCAGAGAAGCATGACCTTTCAAAGGCAAGAACCTATTTTTGTCAGATACTGTGAATGGATCAGTTAGTGTTTAAGGTGCCATCCTGCCCTACCTTTTGCCTGACTTCCACTATGGGCCAGGGAGGTCTGGGTGAGGGAGATCCCCTGCCCTCCATCAATGCTGACCTCATGAAGGAACACTTTGAGAGGCTGGATACTTTCAAGTCATCTGGCCCTGACAATCTACACCCCAGGGTACTCAAGGAGCTGGCAAGCATCA
>NW_005841950.1:884647-898953 GCF_000455745.1 Alligator sinensis | reverse complement strand
TAGGCTCGGCAGTGCTATGTTGGCTAGCACTATGGAAGAAAGAGACTTGGGGGTCATCATTGACCACAAGATGAACATGAGCCTGCAATGTGATACTGCGCTAGTAAAGCGACCAAAACACTGGCTTGTATCTATAGATGCTTCTCAAGCAAATCCCGGGACGTCATTCTCCCCTTGAACTCAGCCTTGTCAGCTCCAGCTCCCCTTGAACTCAGCTCCTTGTCAGCTGGAGTACTGCATCCAGTCTTGGGCTCCACAATTCAAAAAGAATGTGGAGAAGCTTGAGAGTGTCCAGAGAAGAGCCACGCACATGATCAGAGGTCAGGAAAACAGACCTTACGACGACAGGCTGAGAGCCATGGAGCTCTTTATCCTGGAAAAGTGCAGACTCAGGGGTGATCTGATGGCCACCTATAAGTTTATCAGGGGTGACCATCAGTATCTGGGGGAACATTTGTTCACCAGAGCGCCCCAAGGGATGACGAGGTCAAACAGTTATAAACTACTGCAAGACTGTTTCAGACTGGACATAAGGAATAATTTCTTTACTGTCCGAGCCCCCAAGGTCTGGTACAGCCTCCCATCGGAGGTGGTTCAAGTACCTACATTGAACACCTTCAAGAATAAATTGGATGCTGATCTTGCTGGGATCCTGTGACCCCAGCTGACTTCCTGCCCTTCGGGCAGGGGGCTGGACTCGATCTTCTGAGGTCCCTTCCAGCCCTAATGTCTACGAAATCTATGAAATCTAATGCAGCTAACTACCTCTGAACATCAAAATCAGTGGACAGCCACAGTAACCCTATATTGCTTTAAAGGAGGGGATTTACTCTTGGGAACGCATCAACTTAACTGATGTAACTAGTTTGTCTGTCTCATGCTATTCCTCTGTTAAAAAGGAGAGTGGGTTGTTAACACCCATAGAGAGGAGAGAGATTACCAGGAATCAGATTTATAATGAAATCAGTTGACTCACTCAGCGCTGCCTAAGCATAAATGCCACTGCTACTCCCAGGCAGTTGGTTTTAAAATTTGGGTGGAGTGGGAATCAAAAATGGGGTGCAACACACCTACCACTGGATCTGCCCCTATATATTCATATACTGAAAGGGGTTGGGACTTTCAGGAAGAGAACTACGGTTCATGGTTCAAGCTGTTACTGGTTACCGAGAATAACTGTACTCTATCCCTGGTTCTGCCACAAAGTTCCTGTATCAGTCTTGGAACTCATTTAAGCCACAGTTTGTCACAGCTGGCCGCTAATTGTCTGTTCCTCTTTTTCTGGGACCCCATCTTGAGACACAAGCAGCCTAGTCTGGAGAAGTGACGCACACTTGCAACTGTAGCTGAAGTCATTTGGAGCCTCAGTGGGAAAGTACAAATTGCTATAAAAATGCTAAGGGTTCTGAAAAATCCTGGGAGTCTTTAGTTGGGCACGCTTATTTAGTAGATGCTTTTTGGCTTTGTGCTGTCTCTTCCTCTATTCTGCATCTGTGAAATGGGGCTGATAATGATGGAAGCTGGGAAGACAAATCCTTTCACTTGTGTGAGTTCCTGCCACTGTGGTGATCAGCATCACTGGAACACCCACAAGGCACATTACTCATTCCACATTCAATACAAGGTTTGGATGTGATGCAATGAATAATGCGGGGCTGTACATTAAATGTTAAGGCTAATATGAGATGTTGAGCAGTTGCCTCATTCTGTCAATTATCCGTCCTCATACTGACTGAGCATGGGATGATGTAGCATAGAGAGTATGCAAGTGTGATGACAGGATGGCTATGCTATACCTTTTCCCCTTCCTGGTCTCTGAGTGCACTCCCACAGTCTTCAGGCCTCATGGCTTTACCTCTCCTGGTGTGGACTCGCATTAATATCCTACTATTTGACTGAATCCTGGGCTACAGCACCCTGGGAATCGGCCACATTCACTGAGCTGGTCCCACATACTCATACCTGTGACCTTTCCTTCAGAAGTCCATTAGCACTGGTGTACATTGACCAGATAGCCTTCTTAAATCAAAGGATTTTCTCTTTTTTGAATAGCAGAAAGGGAGATTTGGGAGAAAAGCGTTTTAAGAAATCACACCATCTACATACATGTCTATCTTATCTAAAGCCATGCCATCCTTGCAGCATACTCTAGCCAGACCTCACTTCTTCTGATATCTCGGTAATGTAGACATTGCTGGGTTTTTTTGGAAAACTCCCTTTTTTTTGAGAGAGACCTTTTTATACACTGTCAGAGTTCTTTTCTGTTCCTGGGTTTTGTCCCTTCTGAACAAAACTATTTGAGGAGGATTTTAAATCTCCAAAACTAACAGTTTGGCCCCTGATCCTTATTACTAGCATCATGTGTTTCTTCTGGCAGGAGTAGATTATCTTGTGTCCTGCTTGTTTTTCCTTACAGCCCAATAAATTAAGCAGCATTCCACTTGGCTGGAATGATCTAGCTGGGGGTGGTCCTGCTTTGAGCAGGAGGTTGGACTAGATGACCTCCTGAGGTCCCTTCCAACCCTCACTTTCTGTGATTCTTTGATTCTATACCAATATATTCATTTAATATGCATTCCAGTAACCAGGTCATTATGCAATATTCCTCGTTTATTACAAAAAGGCTCCAGTTCTGTCACAGCAATTGTGTAATTAAAGGCTTCATCATAAGGATCCTGGAATGCTCAGAGTTATCTGAAACTGGTCAGTCTCTAGGTTGAACTGCTTGCCTCTATGGTCCCACGCCCTCAAAGAGAGAACCCGCATTTACTATCAGAAAAAAAAATGCATGCTAGAGTCTGCTTTCCTTGAAAAGCCAACAGTGCTCCAGTTCAGGCACCACTGGAACTAGTGGAAACTCCATGACCACCAGTACTTCCATGACCACCGTCTTACTTTGGAGATTCCTTGAGTGGAATCCTGATGTCTGGGGAGGAAACAAGTGAACTGCATAACTTGTATGTTTCATTAATTAAACGGAATCATTAAGCAAAAGCATAAAATATAAACAAATCAAATTAAAAAACAAAGGTTAATACCAAACAATCAAATTATTCCAGTTATCAGGTTGATTAAACCAGGCCAGATAAACTGGTGAATCCTTAGTTTTGTGCAATAATTTGGGAAGGCTGCAGTCTGATAATTCCTCTTACATTTGGGGTCAGGAGCTGAGAAGTCTCAATGTGAGGCAATAGCCTGAAGTTCCAGTTGATCGCTTCCAGTTCAATGCTGATGTTGGGATTACTGCTGTGATGCCACTTCAGATATCTACCTTCCTGTATTTGGGCAGGCTGATAGCCAGACTCCCTTCCCCAGCATAACCTTATCTGAAATATTCCTACACCATTCAGGATGACAGACCTCATTATATTTAATATTCAGTTGATACATTTAGGTGAAAAAACTGATTCCTCAGGATTAATTTTATACTCCTACGACATGAAATATTGGTGTGTGGAGCCTTTTTGACAGCAGGGTTGTTTAACCTTGAGTTATTTTAGGCATTGGAGGAATTGTTCTATAAGCGCTGTTCTCAGATAGATTCTATGAATTGTAACCACAAGTACACCTGCACTCATATTTGTGCCCACATGCACACACATGGGCACAAATGTACATTTATGGGCACATGCTCACTACCAGACACCTACTGGAGTTAACAACAAGTGCAAGAACGCTGATGTAGAAGTATTCTGCTAACAAACATTGGAGAACAAAACATAACCCAAAAAGTTAGGTTGATAGTTATGCAGGATGGGTGGCATGACTTCTGTGCTTTCCTTCAGCTTTTAAAAGTTGGCACACAATTAAAAATAATAGCTCATGGTTTTATGATGCCAGTTGGCCTGTGGACCAGCGTGAGGTAGCTTGCTTGCTCCATCAATCTAAGGCACTGCATTTTGCTGGGGCACTACCACTTACTACCAGTGGGGCCGGGAAGGGCTGAGGAAGCACAGACCTCTTTGTCATGCCTGGCAGAACTGCATAGTCAGAAGATGACAACATGGAAGAGGCTTCTTTCTTTGGTTCAGTGTACCAACCTGATGATCTGGCTGCTTGGTCACCTTTGGCATATTCTCTGGGCGTCTTGGGTGGTTAGAGTTGGGTACTTCCCTTCTGAGGTTTCCCCACATGGGACCCGTGTGGGCTGCCTTCTGCCAAAGAGCCTCCTCAGTCACTGTCTCAACCATCCTAAAAAGACCTGAGTCATTCATCATTTTAAAAATTCAAAGAGAACAAAGTGTGCTAAGTGAAATCATAGGAAAATAACAGTCATACATTCCCTCAGCCATGCCCAGAGACGGACATTTCCTGTCTTACTGGCAGATGCTTGTCACTTCCCTTTTATATTTTGGTACTCAAGTTCAGCATTTTTTGAGAAACATAATGTTGGAGGATAGCTAGACTTTCAACTCAGACAGAGTAAAAATATCTTTTTGTTCCTAAAATCACAGCTTTGAGGCTCATTTTTTTTAGATGCAGCCTTATCTACACAAAGGGGCTGCACTGAAGTTGTCCAGGCTCCGTAAATGTGTGTCCTTCGAGTGCTCCACTTGGCAATTTCAGTGGCTTTTATTTAATGTAATTTATATTTATCTCTTGCACAGCAAGGGGAAAAATAAAACATGTTAAAAGCATAGTAAGTTTGCAAAGCCAACCACTCAGAAGTAAAGCAGTGCCAGAACTGAAATGGCCTGTGCCCCTTTCATTTGGTCCTCTGGTGCACGCACTGTGATGTAGTCGACCCGATCGTATGCTATTTTAGATAGAGGACTTGTGCTTCATTCAGTGCATGAGATGAGCAGTGGCCACTGAATGAGTAGTTTTGCAGCAATTCATTTTACCCGTCTCATCCAGGGTATGGCCCTGTGTGATATTTACTCCCCCTTCCAAGCCTTGCACTGGGTCCAGAATGATTAGTTTCCCTGAAGGCTACTTTGTGGTACGCTCATCGTCATAACATTCCTGTGATGTGAGGGGTTATGATGATCTACGTTTTATAGACAGAGAACTAAGTCACACAAATTAAGGCCAAAAGTGCTGACTGAACTTGGCTGCCTTAATCTGAGATGCCTAGGGCCTGATTCTTCAGAGTACTTAGCATTTTTATAGCTCTTCATCTGCTCAAAGCATAGCTCCCACTGAGTTCATCTGCAACGTGTGAATACTCAGCACTATTGCAAATCGGACCCCAGGTGTTTCAAAGCAGACCCCAGAAAATGAGGAAAGCAAAGTTAATGGGCACCTGTGAAAACGGTGGTTTACGAGATTTGCTGGTATCACACAGGAAAAGAATCCAATTCCCTGAGGTGGCATTCAGCTCTGTTTACTGCAAAGCCACCTCTCTTTCTTGGCAGTACCCTGTCTCTCACTCCGCACCTTTCAACATCAGCAACAAATGAGGTGGGAGTCCAAGAGGCACCAGTGGCAGATAAGGACAAAATGAGGCAGGAAGCCTGTGGAAAAATAGATATCCTTGTGTGTTTGCAGATGGTATCATAATGCACAAGGGAGCCAAATTACAGTTGTACAGGCTGTTATAATTCTGGCATTTCCTAACTTCAAGTGCTTGGCTTTGCAAACTTAACATTTTAGCATAGTTTTAATTATAGTTCTTGCATCCATTATTGTTTGTATTATTTAATATGAGTCTAACAATGTAATGCAAACTGAAAAGCTGAAAACATTCTGGGTGTTTGGCTTTGCAGTCTTAATCTTCTTAAAATATAGGGTTTTAAAAATATAATTTACAGTGTTTTTTAAAACCTAAAAAACTGAAAACAAGATTTTCATCCATGGAACTATCCTGATCTCCTTTGTGGGTTGTCAGTAGGCTTGGGATCTGCAATCTGGTTGGCATGTAGGAGCTGAGAGTGATGGACTATGCCTGATTATAAGCAGAATCTTAGAGTTTAGTTTCTAAACTTGCAATGTGCCTCTTCTGAGCTGATGAGAGTTGAGTTTTCTCAAATGCTTATAACCATACACATTTGAATAATTTTTTACGAGACAAACAAAAGACACCTCTCCTGTTCAAAAGCTACTTCCTGTCAGATTTCAAGTTTTTCCTCCAGAACATGGGAGCAACTGGGCTTCTCTGCAACATGGTTGTAAGAGTGTTTTTAATGTGGGCAAACATATTTTTCCTTGGGTTCATTCTCACAAGTGGCTGAACCATTTTATCTGAATGTTTTTTAAAAGGTTCAGCCTGACAAGTTTCAGTCCACACAAGTAAAAGCTAGCTAATTATAAAGGGCCCTAGAATTTGAAGAGTTGGATAACCTTGATCATAGGCAGTCCTGCTAGCCCTGGCTATGATTGCCTAAAGAGAACCATAGTACGCAAACATCAAGTTGTGGAGTTTGGATGAGATCCAGATGGACTTCTGAGGTGGATCCAACTTTAGGTGTTAGAATGCCTAAGAACTGGGTATCTGCCATCTGCAAAGACACAGGTTTGGGCATCTCAGCTCCCTGTGCAGTCAATGGGAAGAACTTGGCATTTAGGAAAAGCAGTATACCATAATCCAAACATTGAGTGAAGGACCATCTAGAGCTGACCAGAAGGACTGGCTGAGGGCCGAAGTGTGTCTGAACTCCCACTCTTCCTCTGTGGAGCTGAGGTACCTCCACTCACTTGGGATCCAGAGCCCAAATCCTCTTCTGAGGGTAGCCACCTAGCTGAACATGGAGTTTAAAGCAATTATTATCCATGCAGTGCTGGAAGGCAGGATAGGGACATACCAGGAAACAGCTCCCTTGTGTTCAGGAGCAGCTATTCAAGCCCCAGCCTAACGCTCCAGAAGTTCTGCTAAACTGAGGAATAAAATGTTTGGGTGTGACTGCTTCCAGGTGTAAGCGGCAATGATGAGAGGCGGCAAAAAGGACAGATACAGCTTACTGTTATGACAGGCTTGTCTCAGGTTGTGATCTGTAGGGTAAGGTCCCTCTGCCTACAGGAGGAACAGAGCCCTTCCTCTGTGAAGAGGGAGATATGTAATGGTGCTTCTCACCTGCATGACTGGGGGAAGGTAGGCTTGCCATCAGAGTGTTCTGGCCAAGTGGTGACCCTCTTTCCAGTAACTCTCCCCGGTTTGTGGTTTACAGCCATATTCTACTACGCCGGGCATGGATATGAACATTCGGGGAGAAACTACATGGTTCCTATTGATGCTCCACAGCCCTATGCCCCTGAGAACTGCATAAGCGTGCAGAGGATACTACATAAGATGCAGCAGAGACAGACAGCTCTCAATCTCATCTTGCTGGACACCTGTCGGAAATGGTAGGAACACCTCTCTTCACTTCCACTTGCACCATTCCCCAGGGTCAGGAGGGTTGGAATTGTAGTAGTCAAAATCCAGAGGGAATCAGGGGAAGAACCTCTGCCTCTGGCTGCAGTTCAGCAAGGTTCTTAGGGGCGTGCTGAACAGTAGGCATTCAAGTCTAGTTGTATGATTAATGATATCCTGACCAGACCACTCCAGCTGACTCTATGGAGCCTGCTGCTGCGTGCTTAAGTACCTTACTGAGCCATGACCCAAATCAGGTCTTTTGGGTCCAACTCCCCTGTTCTGAAAACTCCAAGCAGGAGAGCAAGTTGCAGACACTACATCAAGCACCTAGTTGGAGTGGGGGAAGCTGCTTCAGGGGGCTAGAGCTGTTCTGGTTGATACCAGTTCCCAGGGCTGAGACCCCAAAGAAATAGAGACCATGCAGGCAAATACTGATTTCCTTACGAACGCTAGAATCTGGTTGCATTGCTGAGCCCCCATCTTTCCTGACAGTACTAACTCTGCTGTTTGGATTGGTGCATTTCAGGATTTACACCCTGGGTTAAGTCAAATCCAGCTTTCAAGATGTACTAGATTTCTTTTTCATATTTTTCCAGGCATGACATAACAAGGCCTAGTTGACTGATTCCTTCACTGCTTTCCAGCAGCCCTGTGCAGGCCAGCACACAGCAGCCAGAATATGCTGGCTGGTGAAATGAATAGCCTTCCATCCATTTTAAGCTAGCTCTCAACCTGGAAGCAGTCACGACCTGGTACACAGATTAGTCACATTCCTGTGCTGTTGTGCATAGTGGTATATACACATTCCTATGATGATGTTTGGCTTACTCTGCACATTCAGATTCCCATGGCATTGTGTGTGCTGCTCCAAACACACAACGTTCCTGTGGAGATGTGTGCTACTCTACATTTTGATCCTTGTGGTGCTATGCACACTGTACTACTCACTCAGATTCCTGTGTTATTCACACACTTTGATTACTGTGGTAGTGTGTATGCTGCTCTGAGCACTTAGATACCTATTGTGTACACTTAGATTCCTGTGCCATTGTGTGCTCCCCTGACACTTAGATTCCTGCGGTGTTGCAAAAATAAATTCCACAGCACACATTACAGCTTCCAGCAAAAAGGCAAAGCCTGCTGGGTGTGGGGGTTATTTTTCCATGGATGGATAATTGTGCCTGTGTAACCTGTTGGATGTGTCATCATCTTACTGGCACTGGGTTCCACCCATTCATCCTCTGGTCATTTCCCAGTTCTGCCTTGGCTTGGGTATGAGGCAGGTACTCCATGGCATTCTAGCATTGGATTTTCTGTAGTGGCTGTCACCTCACCATGCTATCTAAGCACTTTGTGGAGAAATTAGACTTGTACATTGAATATGATGCAGCATTTCGTGCCTTTCTCTTTCACTGGTTTCAGGCAGCATTGCTTGGATTCTGTGGCTGAGACTGGAGTTCCTGGGAAGACCTTGCTGTTTTACTGAGGCTGCTTATCATTTACTTTGTATAGACCCCTGATTTTAGTTGCCTATCATACTTGGTCTCTTTGGCTGGTTGGGTTTTTTTTTCTGTGCTAGCTTCTGTCTCAAACTGATATTTTTATTTTACGTTTCAGTGAAAACAGGTCAGGTATTTCTGAGAATGAGGCAGGAGAAAATAGGTGGTTTAAAACCACATCAACACATTTTTACAGCCATTTCTTTGAAGAGTTCAGCACGTCATGCTTTGGAGCAGGGACAGGATGGTTGTCAAGGGTTGAGGGTGGGGAACTGGGGCAGGGAGTGGTGTTTTGCGCTCTCCATGTGAATCTGTCTAGATCTGACCAGGTTGTAAGCTCCAAAATATTACCACTTCTACAACTGCAAATAGAGCAGGGGTGTCGATCTCAAATGAGCTAGCAAGCCATATCTCTTGTCAGTAGCCAGGGAGCGGGGCATAGCCAGGGGGTGTCATTCAGCCTACAAAGCTTCTCTTGGACCTGTGGTGTGTGGTCAGCCCCTAGGAGGTCAATGCCACCACTGTTTGCCCTCCTAATCCCATTGCCAGCAGCTGTCAATTTTAGTCACTCACAGCAACTGAAAACGAGAAATTTTGCAACAGGCAAGATGGGTGGTTGTGGCAATGTTAACCTCCTGGGTGCTGGCCCATGCCAACACCGTGGCTCCAGCAGCTGTGGCAACAAGCCCTGTATGCTGAATTTTTGACACCCCTACAACTGAGCTTCCCTGAAGCTTGTTGCTAAAATGTTTCAATCGTTGCATCTGCAGTGGGCTTCCTGAAGCAGACTGAGGCCAGAATTGACCCAGATGGCAAAATGCTTCACGCCCATAAAATACCATGGAGCCCAGGGAAAAGTGCATTGGAGTGGGAGCTGGGGGACTTTGACTCTCCCATCTTTGACTGACAGTGTTACTACTTCTGCATATTGTAAGCCATTTATTACTTAGGAAAGCCTTGTATTCCTTCCTCTGGTCCCTGGAAAGGAGGCAAATACCAGCTCTTCAATTCATTTCACAGAAGGAGAAACAGTGGTTGTACAAGGTCTCTTCTGGAAGAACTGGGAAAAGAATTTGGGGATGAAATCAAGTAGCATAACTTCCACTGGTTTCAGTGGGGCTTCCCCCACAACCTGCTTTCTTTAAGTGACACCCCGACCCAAACCCAACAGCTAGCACAGCACTCTAATGAAACAATTGTACTACTTTCAAAGAGGAAGGGCTAACTACAGGTCAGCAGAATCCAGTGTAATGTTTCATCTGTCTCCACCATTTTGCAGTAAGTGAAAGTTGAACCAAGACAGCTAACTCCTGAATGAAGCAGGTTTGAGGGTGGTTTCATATGTTTAACTTAATGTTTCCTAAGTGCCGTTAAAATGCAAGGAGATGCCTGTTCAAGCAGTTTAGCATGTGTTGGGTGCTGTCCTGGCCTTGCAAAGTTGTTCCCTTTTAGGCAAGGGTTGTCTCCTAACCCAGAGGTTCTCAAATTTTTTCTTATTGTGTACCCTCTTCCAGATCTACCAGCTGCCCGTCTACCCTTACCAGCATACATTTTATATTTAACCCCTTAAATGCCAAATATCATAATAATGAAAATTAAATCCATCATTGCACAGTTTTTCCTGTGTACCCCCCAGAGATGTCTTGTGTACCCCGAGAGGTATGTGTATCACAGTTTGGGAACCCCTGTCCTAACTCATACTAACTCTAATACATCACACAGCGTTCCAATGATGTGTTACTGTTGCAACTGTGTGTGTGACAAGACCCTGAGTTAGACAGGATAAATTAAATAAGATATACAAAGGGAGAGCACAAGCTTTCATAAACCCAAGTTCACTTCATCAGATGAGTTACAATAGTTTAGCTTCAGGGACTGTGAGATAGGAGTAGACACAAAATGGTTACACCTGACACATGTTCGAAAGTGGTAAATCTCCTTTCTTCTACAAAGCACTATAATGTTAATCTGCCCAAGCCCTGACATGAAGCTGTGTTCAAGGTAGAGTATAAGGTAAACTTACTAACTGGATAACACTGGCTTGCAGTCACCTCATTTTTTTTATAAGACAACCCCCCACTTAGACTTACAGTTTAGCACTCCATAACTTGTGTGAATTGAGTGGCTCCAACTCTCAAACTCATTTACATAGTACAGAGGTGCTGGGCAGTGGGGGCAGGAGATCCGGCGGGGAGGGACAAGCCTGAGCCTTTTTTTCTGCTTATTTCTTCATATCCTATTTACCTACTCACACCCTCTGGCAGCCCAGGGTGCCACAGCACCCTGGTTGAGAATCAGTTATCTAAACCAACCCCCTGCATGGGTGCGTTGTTCCTGCACCATTCTAGAGGTGCCTTTATAGCTGTCACTGTTGGAATAGCTTGATGTTGAGCCTCTAATACTGTGTCCTTTAGGAACTGACAGCTCTTCTGAACTCCTTTCCCCTTTGTTATTCATCTATGTATGGGGCCTAATCTATTTTTTCTCTAAGGTGGTTGAACTCTGCCCTTCTGAAATCTGGTGTCCTGGTGCAGCTATTTTTGTGCCTTCCTTTTCTTGGGGTCATGAATTCTGTCTGTACAAGTGCAGATGAGAGGGGAATTGGGCCTAGAGTCTGCTTATCCATCTTCTCCTCCCTACATCTGGGTTATGGCTCTGAAAGGATTTATCAAAGGGATACAAGCTCCTGCCAAGTATTAGCAGAAATCCAGCACCTTGCAGATCTGTCCCTCAAAGTAAGAGAAACTGGTGATGTGCTAGTGTCTGGGTGCTAGCTCTGCCTCTGTTTTCTGTTGTCAAGGATGTCCCTGTGTTCTGTCCCTCTGAGGAAACATGTTCCAGCTGAACCTTGTCCTCAGTCTGTGCAAACAAACCAAACCTAATCCCCTCAAGCTCCCCCTCTCCCTGACCCCCTCACTTTGCTAACTGGCTTTTCATAGCTGTGCATACCTGTCTGTCACCACCTGGAAGGAGCTTTGTACCCAAGCATCTAAGGGCAGCCTTGGATTAGAAGTGTGCTGTGCAGTGCACCATGTGTGGGGGCAGTGAGGACTTCATCCTATTTTGGGACATGACGTCTTGTTTTCCCTGGTGTCTGGAATCCTTCAGCTGCCTGTGTGTTTACTCTGGAGCAGCTGAGGGCAGATAAATTACTCCATTCATTGATTTTAATTAGAAGTAGACAGTATGGGCACTTCTGAGCCTGTTTAGGGTATAAAGAAGCCAGACAAACATTGCTGTCATATGCCTCACTCCCTTTTCCCCCATTCAGCCTGCACCACCAGCCCCTGGTCACCAACAGTAAGCAGCCTGTCAGCTCTTGGCTTTGTGTGAAACAAGAAACTTGTGCCTTCTCCTTAGCCTGCCAGCGCAGAGGTGTTGGTTCTCCTCTCAATTAATCTCTTGGGCAGCCCTGGCTGCTACATCCAGGCCTGTGTGCTCTCTCTGATGCTCTTCAGTGGAAGCCAGGCCAGATCCTTGGCTGCAGCAAGAGCACAGCCCAGAACTGTTTTTCTGGAGCAGCAGGATTCTTCTGACTTAAGGAAAATCCTTGCTTGTGAAAGCAACTCAATCAGGTCTCTGAACTGGGGAAGGGAAGGAACCCATGCTCCAGTGACCCCCGGCTACATAATCACTCTATGGTGGCCACAGTGAACTTATCCATGAGCTGCGATGAGCAATGCAATAAGGATGGGTGATGATGGAGTACAAGCCCCAGGCACTGTGTAAGGGGGAAGGCACCTCCCCTTCCCATTCCCCTCAGTTCCAGCTCTGGGAGAAGGGAGGGACAGCAGTGGCAGGGGTGCTGGTGCATGTCAGTGAAGGGCATTCTGGGAAGTGCAGTTTCTGCCATAGGGAGGAGCTGTCGCCTCATCTTTGTACTGCCAAAAAACATTGTTTTTGGTTGCTGGCAATGTATCTGTGGCAAAAAAAATGAGGTGATATCTTCCCTTAGTAGCAGCAAACCTCGGCTCTATCTGCTGTTGCCTTCCCCACTGCCAGAGCCTCCGGGTCCAGAGGCTGGAGGCTGGACTCCTGCTCATAGTTCTCACCATCGCCTCCTTTCATCCCCAGGTATAACCCACAGTGTGCACTGTCGCAGGTGCAGCCACTGGAGCCCTGGGGGAACACGGTTTATGGCTACGCCACGTGAGTATTTGTGCAACCTGGTCAGGAATGGGGACCTTGGGCACTTCATGGTGCAGCAACTGGGCCTCTGACTGCAGGCTTGGTACATGGGGCAGCAGAGAACAGTCCATCAACAAGGTGGGGAGAACCTGGATGCCTGTCTCCACATCCTAGCAGATACTGGGCACATCTGTATGTGCACTTTAATGCACAGTAGCCTATTCTACTGCACCTTAAAGTAGCGTGTAAAAAAAAAATGTACTAATACACTAATGCGCAGTAGAATGGGCTACTGTACATTAAGTGTCACCTAAAAAGCATGTGCTTGAACTACTGTGCATTAGGGCAGCCTAATGCACATTAATTTAGTACCTCATATTGGAGATACTATATTTAATGCATATTGGGAAAAGCACATTCAAGCACGTGTAGATGTGTCCACTGGAGAGCTGGAGATCACTAGGGCTTACTCCATTTTCTTCTGGTTTTCAGCTTTTCCCTCTGGGTTTGTTTACCTGATGCTTCCTCTCCCTCTACAGCCCTGAATGGGCAACAGCTGTGGTTGATCCACAGGTTATTAACGCCTTTTCTTGACCTAATGGGTGTTCATGCAAGAGTCTTTCCTTAACAGCTGGGAAATACCCAGCATTATCACAGGGTCCTCAAGTTTGATGACAGCTGGCAGCACTTCCTACTGTTGCTTCAGGGCCACAGTGTGATAATTTCCCAAGCAATGTATTATGCCATCCCATGAGTCAGTACCTCATAGTGTATTTGTCTTCCCAAGTCTAGGAGATTGCTGTTTGACCAGTGAAATCAGTGCAGTGTCATTTTTCATTCAAGCAAGTGCCTGCTTTACAGTGACTGGTACTGTCACTTCATTGGTGTACACTGCAATCAGCAATGAAAACTGTGGAGGCAAGATCCTGGCAAAATCCCTGGTGCACTGGGATCCCTCCTGTATTTGTCAGGCATCTGCTTGGCAAGATCCTGTGCAAACTCTTCTGTTTGTTTCCCCCTATTCATGAAGGAGCAGCCATTTATGCTCTTCTTGGCCTGGGCAAGCTCTGTCCCTTTGTTAGGACACAGGCTTGGTACAAATAGCAGCTCTTCCACCAGAAAATAATCAGCAAAGACCCAGTGCATACATCGGAGCACACAAATTCAGACAAGTGCTCACTCAGAGTGCAGGGTCAATACCATCAAACTCATTCGCTCACGTTCCAGGAAGCAAGAACCAGAACCTGCTCCTTTTCCTTTTGCCCCTCACAAGTTCCCTTGCAGATTTGCCCTGTTTACTCTCCCCTGTTTATTTGCTCCCACTGTTCATTGCAGTCACTCCTATGGCTTACATGGCAGTCAGCTATAGGAACTGCAGAAAGAGT
>NW_005841950.1:879914-884549 GCF_000455745.1 Alligator sinensis | reverse complement strand
AAAGAGTGTACCAGATGGATGCAGCTGCAGTTACAAGGCCAGTAGTTCTCAGCCAGTGTGGCTGCAGGATCAGCCTATTTTACCCTGGTTTTTCAGTCACTGGAGTTTGCAGTGTTTTTGTTGTGTTCTCCTAGAACAGAAACTGACTTTCCAGGGTCCTTCCTATCCTAGTGAAGGCAGTATCTTGGCCAATTAACTCAGAATGGTGACAGCAAGCCCTGGTTTTACCCTGTATGTCCGGGGGCTCCTGAGTGTTCCTGCTCAAGTGGCAGCAGAAAGGTGAGGGATCTCTCATTGCCTTTGTAGGAGTGAAGATGCAGAAGCATATGAAGTGCAAGATGGAGAGTTCAGCTCAGGCATCTTCATGAAGTACCTGAAGAAGCATATTCTTCAGGAGAAGAAGGTTACACATATGCTGGAGGATGTGTTGGAAGGTAAATATAGAATCATAAAATCATATAAAAATAGGGCTGGAAGAGACCTCTGGAGATCATCTGGTCCAACCCCCTGCATGTGACAGGATCATCCCTACCAGACCATCCTATACAAATCCATTGTCTAACCTATTAGCAAAACTACACAGTTGACCCTGAAACATCCATAAGCCATAACACCCTAACCTGCCACAGGTGAAATAGGGGGGCAGTGTTATCATATAGGACAGCATTAGGTAAAGCTGGAAGGCACTTATATCAGATAGTAGGATAACGCATGGTCACTGATCGAGGACTCAAAAGAGGAAGAACTGGAACAAGCAGATAAAGTAAAGATTAGGGAATGCCCAAGCCCAGACTGTACATGGGAGAGTTAAGAGGAGTGTAAGAAAAGGCTCAGCTCCCGAAAATACACATCCTTTATTATAATTTGAAAATATATTGGGGGATAGAAAATGCTCAGATTTCAAAGAGGGCCAGAGAGAAGCTGGCTCAACATTTCCATTTCTACACCAGATGCACTGACTACACTAACATGACCAGACACCTCCATGATCATGACATGATGGAGACAAAGCCAAGGGTAGCTGATGCAAAAGGAAAAATCATACCTCTACAATCTACTAGAACAGTGGTTTTCAACCTTTTTTCATTTTCAGACCCCTAAAAAATGTTGAATGAAGGTGCAGACCCCTTTGGGAATTTTGAGTGGAGGTGTGGACCTCTTTGAATTGTAAGTGAGGGTATTCACATGCTTTTGAGTAATCATAATAATCTTTTGTGGACCCCTTAGACAGAGTTTCTGGACCACCAGGGGTCTACACATCACAGGTTGAAAACCACTGTACTAGAATTCTCTAATCCCATCAACAGAAAAGCAGGGGCAAAAGGAGAACCAGCTGACAGTGCTTATTTACACTTTCAGAAACCCTTTGGCAAAAGCCCTTCCTGAACAGCTATTCAGGAAACTAGTCAGTCATGTGTCGATGTGGTGGCTCAGAAACTGGTGGAGACAGAAATAAGCTAATGAATGCATGGTCAAATTTTACCAAAAGAAACAATTAACACTGGGTTTCAGTGCTAGGGCAGGTGTTGTTTAATATGCTTGTTGATGATCTGAAAAGTAAGGAGGCAGCACAGACAAATGTTACCATGGTAGCTGGAATCCAGTGTTGACATATGCATGGGTAGGAGTGACCTGAGCTATTCCTATGCACCTCTGGGCTCTAAATGAACTGTGGCTACCTCGGAAAGGAACTTTGCTGTCACTGGGAAGACCTTTGCTCAGCATGCCACTGTGGTCAAAAATGCAAACTACAGATTAGGGCAGGAAGGAATGGGAAGGTGACTGGCATGGAGAACATTCTGGTGCCACCAGGCATGTCAGGCATTGGCCTTTGCTTGGATGCTGTGTGCAGTGTTTGCTCGGACCCACCAGTGATACTGCAGAACCTGGGCTGGGTCATGGGAAAGATTGTGGTCTGGGGACTGTGGATGTGGAGGGGCTAATGGGTTAGTAGGGGTGTTACAAGATCACTGATGTGAGGGGGGAGAATTCGAAAGCACATGGAAGGAAAAGGCACACACAGGCCCTTGGATGTTTTACTGCCTTCACACTTTCGGCAGTTTCCCCTTTAACTGTGACTCAAGCAGTTGTTTCCCTCCAGACATCGGCCGAGACCCCTTGGTTACAGGGAAGCAGGTGATGGAGATCAAGCATACTCTGAAGGAAGCTCGGGCCTTGACAGACCCCATCTACCCCACTGGACTGACTGCGGTGCTTTGGGGACACAGCTGTGGTAAGAGATTAAGAGATCAGTGTGTCCTTTAACCTTATGGAGCCTGTCCCTCCCCTGAGGGATGAAGATGAGTTGCACTTGATTTTTGAGCTACAGGCACCAATAGCATGGGATGCCGTGTTTGCATTTCACTGACAGGGTTTCCACCAGGGCCTTTGCTTCTACAGAGTGGCTCCCTCAGTTCTGCTGTCCAAACACACAAGGGTATATCAGGGGTTTGCTTCTCTGTTACCTCCTTTGGGGAAGGGTACCAACTGTGGAGGGGTGAACTGAGTTTGAGCCATTTGGAGAAGAAGTAGAGGTTAGGAGGGCTTGGTGGATGAATCCAGAGGTTGTTGATGAGTCTAGGGCCTAATAGGGCCTAAGGGTGCTGAGTTGGAGTGGTACCTCTACTTCCATCAGCCAGGAGACACCCAGGCCAAATAGAGGAGCAGGGAGCTGGCCAAGGTTGACTGTGCTGCTAGGTAAATACTGAGGATAGCCAGCAAATTACAGAGGAAATGATAGGGGGCTGTGATCTGCATGGAGGAGCAAGGAGGGCAGCAGCAGCATGGTCTTTTCATAGTCCCAGCATCAGGCACAGGTTGACATTCACCACAGCAGGCTGGGTCAGCCCAGGGCAGTAGACCTAGAGTATCCTAGGAGCCACTATCCAGCTATGGTGAGGGGGAGGCCATTTAAAATAACTGCACACTTCCTTCTGTGCTGAAAGGACATAGCACACAGAGCAGGCAGAGGGAACAAGCAGCTGGCATAGAAGAGGTACCAAACTAGTGGTAGGGAAGGATGCAATTTGGCATGGGCAGCTGGGCTCAAATCTCCCTGTTCAGTACAGAGGCCATCAGTATTGAGAATAGCTGGGTAGCAGAGATATGACCCCAATACAGGCAGCAGCACATAAGAGGAGAGCTGTGGGTTCCCAGGGCACAGTTTGGAAATAGGCAGCAATGCAGTAGGAGTTGAAGGCTGATAGAAAATAATTGGCTTCTGGAGCTCTAATAGACCTCAGGCCATACAGCTCCTCTGATGAACAGCATCAGAGAAGCAAGGGTGATGCATAGAGGGTCAGGACTGGGGGGTGGGACTCCCTGAGCAGGCAGGTTGAAGAGCTCAGGGACTTTCCTTTGGGCATTGGGCAGTCAATGCTAGAAAGAGACTGTATGCAGAACCTCTGGGTCTGGTTCAGTCATGCTGATGTTCCCACCTGGGTGCTCCCTGGAGCTCCTATTGTGTATCCTCTGCTGCTGGCAGGTGCTTAGCTATAGGACTTTACAGGGTGGCTGGGCAGGGTCTTTCTACCCTCTTCAGTGACTTATGCTTTCCTTTTGCTTCCAGAGCTGCTGCGGGAGACGGTGACCTTCCCATGTGGCATCCAGGTGGAGCTCCGCTTCCGGGAGGTTTTCTCCAATGTCATGCACGTGTCTGCTAAGCTGCAGGCACCCCCGCCGCACATTGCTGACGTCCGGCTTCTGCTATGCAGGCCTGCGGTGAGCTCCTCTACCCACCCTCAGGGAGGATGTGGGGCCAGTTCTCTGAACTCCCCTTTGCCTCTTCTTTCAAGGCAGGCTGGGGAGTGGCAGGTTGGAAAGGGCACTGGCTATATAGGAAAGAGGAGCAGTGGAGATGTATGGGGGCAAAACTGAGGTAGAGGTGTATATCCAGGGGACATAAGGATATACATTGTGCATTGGGCAATTGGGCATTGTGCATAGGGCCCATGGGAGATATGTTACCTCCCAGAGTAGGAGACCCAGCTTCCCCCTCCGTGCCCAGGGCTGTTTATTCAGAAAGGGGGGCACTACCAGAAGCACTGTTCACTGCCCGGTGTGGGGAGCCAAGTGAAGAGGTGGGTCCTGCCACAGGAATCCTGCTCAGGCAGAGTTCATGTGGGCCTGCAGGCTTTGGACCGAAGATGCCCCTGCCTGGACAGTAAAGCTGAAGTGTGGGGATGGAGCACCAACCCTGTGACAGAGTTGCTGGGGAATGCCAGACATTCTCCGAGCTGGCTCTGTACTACACCTGCCCAGAGGCAAGGAAACTTGATGCTAGAAAAGGGCCATGAATGGAGCCCAGCTACGGTCTCACAGCTGTCAGTTTGCAGTGGAGAGCTTGCTTGCACTGTGGGAGCCACTGACTGTCTGCGTAAGCAGCAGGCCCAGTGGTTGGGGAACAAGGCATGGGGCATTTTCACACTTGCTGGGAGGGAGGGAGCTCCCCCCTCTGCCAGTGCTGAGCAGGACAGTGACCAGGCACTGGGTGGGCATCTCCTCGAGTCTGACTTGAATTCCCTCTGGGCAAAAGAACAGGAGCATCCAGATGGAGCACATGCCAGGGTAGCATCCACATCACCATGACCCAGCCTCTCTCAGTGGCTGGGGCAGGCACAAGGCGCCACCCCGGCC
>NW_005841950.1:849406-879876 GCF_000455745.1 Alligator sinensis | reverse complement strand
CCAGGCCCCAGCCTCTCTCAGTGGCTGTGGCAGCAACAGGCCTCTTCAGCTCCCTCGCTGTCCTGGCAGAGTGCCCTGACTCTCCATGGGAGAGAGCATGAGTCTCCTGGCCCCATTTGCTGGCTTAGGATCTGTCCAAAAGAAGCAAACAGACACGGCAGGGGGTAGGAATAACAATGTTTGTGTCAGCTCTTCACACACCCAGAACCCTGGCAGGACATGTAGTATGCCTCTGAATAAACACCATTGCTGTACAGGGGGAGAGCGCATGCACTAGCCTGGGAGTGTGTAGCTGTGCTTGCTGGAGCAGAGAGGCATGTTACTAGCTGTTGCTTTCATGGTGTGTGACTGCAGAGACCAGAGGTGAGTGCGGCCTCTGCTGGGAGTGGGGTCCTGGGACCTCCATGGGGTAGCTCCTCATTGGAGAGCGGGTACACACTGCCCTCTGGTGGTGATCGTTGAGTTGGCAGTAGGTTTGAGTCAGCTGAGTCTGTCCTGTCCCAAAAAGTTGAGGCAGGAATAAAGGGGCTGCTAGCGCTAAAAATGAAAGGCCAGACTGTTAAAGGCTTTTGGCCTGGAGAGGCAGCAGGTAAGAGACCTGTGTCCTCTTCACAGCTGTCAGTGCATTTGGACCTCCCCTTGGAAAGGAGGAAAAAAGGGACGGGAGAGGAGCTGGGACAAACCCAGAGTGCAAAACAGAGGGAGAAAGGCATGAAATTATCCTCCACTCTTGACAAGAGGAACAAGTGCCTCCTCAGTGCCCTGTATGCCAGGATCAGGTTAAGAGTTCCCATTTCACAAAGACCCCAGCTGAGGGAGAGAAGTGTCATGAGAAATTGGAGTCCATCCCTCTCCAGCCTGAGTGCTGTCCCCTAAACTATGGTGCCCAAGCAATGAGCCAGCAAGTGGCAGCTGTGTGAGTAGCCAGACTTTGGACCAGTGCAGCCTGTCTCTAAGGGAAGTTGCTCCCAGGCCTCTTCCATCCTGTGTTGCATATGGCTTTGTGCACTGCCAGATGTCTGCATGCTGCACTTCCACTTGCTTTCCTAACCCAAACTCTTAGTACCAGGCCTTTTGGGGTCCTGTCTCTGCCCCTTTTACTGGCAATCCAACAGCTTATTCAGCTACAACAGCTGCTTCCCCACAGGCTTCAGCTTGACTTGCTAACTTGAAGGAGTTAACACCCTACTACCTCACATTCAGTAGGATTTTACCTTGAGTTGCTTAACTCATGTTAAGCATGTACCTTTCTTTGTGGTAAAGACCCTGGCCTCAGAGGAAGGCTGTAGGATGTCCAGACCTGTGACTCTGCTTAGCAAGATCACAACTGAGTAGAGCAAGAATCTAGCCCTGGCTTGGCTCCTTCAGCATCCTCCTCGGGGAGGGCTAATGCTTGGGAAGTGTGTGGTGCATTCCTTTAAAGCTGAGGAAGCAGCCTGCAGTTTATTTGCTTGCCCAGCCCCAGGCACCAGGAGAAAAGAAAGATATGACTCCAATTTTTTTTTTTTGTAGCTGCTTTTTATGTCAGTGAGTTCTTCTATTCAAGGGGCTGCAGTAACATGGGAGGGAGGGAGGTAGATGGGTTGTGGTAACATTTCCACACTTTTCAGATAAAAAGGGACCTTTGCAGAACAATGCAATTTGGGGTTGCCTGAAAAGATTCATAAATTTAGCAAACAGTTTCAGCTGGAAACAGAGCAGTTCAAGCAGTTTATTTTGATATTTTATAAAAGAAACTCCTCAATTCTTCATTTCAAAGCAAAGTTTGAGACCAAAGTTACTCTATTTAAAGTTGATTTTCTTTAGAGTTAAAAGCAAACCACAACATGTTTTGTTTCCCAGGTAGATGTTGTATTTTTTTTCAAGTTGTCTTTTTCAACAAGGAAACCAACCCCCCCCCCCACACACACACTTCCATTCCCCAAAGAAAAATCTTTTTTGTCAAGCCAAAATTTTTTTTTCCTGTTTTGGGGTTTGACTCCTGAGCCCCATTCCCAACTGCCTGACCTCTCACCCACTCAGTAAAGGCTGCTCACAGTCTGGCTCTTGGGTCAGCTTGTCAAGAACTTGCTTGGCAAGCTGACCCTCACAGTCCCAAAGTGCTTGGAAAGTGCTAGATTTGGCACTTCCTGACTTGTATTCCTTAAAAAGAAATTGGAACAGGGTCAGAAAAGAGCTACATTTTGATCCGAGGGATGGAAAACCTGCTTCACAGCAGAGCTCAGTCTACTTATCCAGTAGAAGGGATAGAAGATAGATGAGTTTTACCTTCCTTCTCGTGTCTGGTTGCCATCACCACTCTGCCAACCAAGAGAGATTGAGGAAACTGTCTCTCTAAATACTGGCGTTCCCAGGCTTTGGACACAGTCCTGAGGAAGATCAGACAATGGGTCAAATCACAGCTCATGTAGCAGGTGGATTTATTTTTAATTTGGCTGCTGAATCAGGAAATCAATTATTTGCACAACCCTAATCAGGAGGAAATCTAATGTGGAGCATGTTTGCTACTGTGGGGTTTTTGCACTTCCTTCTGCAGCAGCTGCTGCCAGAGACAAGGCTCTGAGTTGACTAGATATCAGGCTGGATTCAGGTGCCTGTCCCTAGGTGCCTCAGACTTTTAAATGCTCCAGCTTTAACCGGTTTTCTTTAGACTTATCTTAATTCCAAGACCTCAGGGATACTGCAAAATAAACATTGTCCAAACTTTCTAGCATTGTTTGGTTTTTCAGTAGTCACCTCTCAAAAGGAAATGGAGCATGGTTATTACTGCTAATTGTATCTGTAGTAAGGCTGGGTACTTTCCAGACAAAAATGAACAGAGTTTTCTCCTATAGGGCTCCCATTCATGGGTGAACAGACAGATAGGCAGCACAAGGGGGAAGAGGTAGACCATATTAGCAGAGTGACTGAAGATATGATTGTTCATATCCTGATTGTATAAGGTGAGTGCACTCTGAAACAGGTGGAGGATGTATTGTGTACAGAGAAAAAGACTGTTTGTAGAGGCTGTTATTCAGATTGCAAAGCCATAGACTCAGAGGTTAGCTAGTGTCAAGCATACTGAAGAAGTTGAGGAGGATGAAGTGGAGGCCTAGCCAGCATACAGATTTAGAAACCTATATAAGAGGAGCTATGTGCGTTTGGGGAAGGAGGATGAAGTGGGCTGGATGGCTACGATGGTCTCATCTGGCATTAGATTCTGTGAATTTGTTGATCTCTGTTCATCTCCTTCCTTCATGGGACATAAAGAGAACAAGAAGTTCTGTTTTGCATTCAGAACACTTGCAGCTTTGTGTGAAAGCAACAAATATAATCAAATCTCTCCAGTGAATCAGATTCATTATTCCTAGTCTTTGCTTTCTTTTAAAGCAATGTCCAGACATTGTACAGGAAGGGCCGATGACAAGTGTTCTTAGGTGGTACTTTGTTAGTTGCCTGCCTGGTGTTCTTCGCTCCTGTGCTCAGTATGGAATTGAATACCAGTTGTAGAACTGGAAAAGAAGATTCATCCAGGTCAGATTGGATGCTGATAGGGGGACTGCTTTTCTCTGCAGAGCAGGGTATGTTTTCTTCACCGGGAACATGGAGACATCTTACCTAAATCACTCCCTTCACATTACCTTTCCCTGGGCATTGATCTCTTCTGTTCTCTGCCTGGGGCACACAGCACTTTAATCTCCTGCAAGCTGACATAGTTTGACCCAGTTCAAGCTCCTGAACTCATCGCAGGAGTATCCAGATTAAATTAATGATCTGTGCAACAAAGGAGACTAGAGTAGATGGTGCAATGGTCATATACACTGTGACTTTACAGAGGATGCAGCAGGAGAGGAGGGACCAGAAATGGTGCTAAAGGCAGGCTGGGGGCCTAGAAGAAGAGTACATATGGGGTGAAGTTCTGCTTTCTTTGGAAAAGGCTTGGCCAGCTGCTCTCTCCCAGTCCAAACTGAGAGATCTTCTGTCTGAAGCCAAACGCAACCCAAGGGAGTAGATCTGAGCTTGTTGAAAATCAGGGGTCATAAACATCTTGCCAGTGCAGCCTGCCCTTTGTTACCCGGCCCCTGCTGTGGGCCACAAATTTGTGTCCCCTACAGTAGCCAGGTGCCTACATTTACCCTTGCTGCTGATCCTCATCCTCTTTGCAGCAAAGGCAAGTGAAGAGAGCAGGCTGTAGAGGTAAAGTGAGGAGAGGGAGAAGAGGGGAAGGTTGGCACAGTACAATTCCATCCCACCTTTCCCCCCATACTGGATTGGACCTTCAAGAGCTGCATCAGACCTCTCTGCAGGTCAGATCTGGCCCGTGGGCTGTAGGCTGCAGTTGCTGACCTTGTTCTAAGAAACTAAATAGTGGGCTTGGGGTGGGGGTTGACATCCACTGCCCTTGACTCTTTCTTGATAACTCATAGCCTCAGTCCTCTGAAGTTCTTCTGCTTTACTCTGAACTCCCTCCAATCTGACTGCATGTCTCTAGTCAGAAAGAGCCAAGGACTGGGAAACTGACTTATCTTCACATTGCATTTGCTTTGTCCAAGGAGAGAGCTACATACAAAGCACTTGTATTCCTCTAGTTCTCAAGTAAAAGGGCATGGGTAAGGAAAAATGATCACGGGAGGAAGAACAGGATTTGTCACCATTTATGCAGCAAACCTCCCAGCAGTGCAACCCGCCATATGTACATACACCACAGTCAGAAACTGACAGTGAATTTAGGGACTTTAGCATCAAAGCACCATCCCAGGAAGCCAGCACTCCTCCGGAGCATAAAGTGGTGATTTTGTCCAGGGAGGATGGGGGTGTGAAAAGTGGCATGAAACTTCTCCAGGGCCTGTCTTTGTCTTTAGCATCACTGTCTGTGCATCCTCCACAGGGCTGAGGGCTGCTGTAGGTTATCCTTCTCCCAAGTGCCAGTCCATTCACAGTGCTGAGGGACAGGAGCCAATATGCCTAAAGAGTCGGCCTAATCTTTCCAGTTTAGAGGAAATAGGCTGTTTGTAGTTGCTGGAACTAGCCACCAGAGGGCACCATAATCACATAGAGTAGGTCAGTGTATTGCAGGCTTGCCCCAAGCTGAAACCCAAGCGTGCAGCCCCCCCCCCCGTGGGATACCACTTTGCATTGAGCAGCAGCTGCGTTCCTGCAGACCACCACACTCACGAGCAGCAACTGAACCTGGCCCATGAGCACAGACATGCAGTTTTCTGCTGCTTGTGCTCAAGCAGAGTAAGGGGGCAGAGTAAGGGAGCTGCAGGGGCCTCTAATCATCCCAGGCCAAGAGGACACGAACACCCCATAGCCAGCATGGTCCTGCTGAGCCCCTGGCTTGAGTGCCTCCTGTTGGTGTGCTGGGCACCAGACTCAGAGCCCTGACAGAAGCAGTCAACACCACCCCATATTTTCTGGGCAAACCCTCCTTGGCTCCATTCCTTTTCCAGAAACCTGAGACCCAAGCAAATGAGAGGGTGGCCCAGAGACTCGGCTGCATGTGGAGGTGTGACCCACCTTGATGCTTCCTCAATCCTGAAGTGGCAAATGGTCCCCCCCCAGACCCACGCACTCCCTGCCTGGCCAACTCCCTGACAGACCTGAGGTGCACTCAAGGTGCCCTGATGTCTGGTTCCCTGGGACTCTAACTACCTTGATCCACCTCAATGGCACAAGAGGCCGTGTTCTCATTCCATGGTGTGAATAGGGGCAGCATATACTGCAGCCCAAACTCTGAAGCCCAGACCAGGCTGGCTTCAACTGGACGGGAGGAGAGGACACTTCTGAATTCGTGGGCTAGCTTGGCTTGTGCTGAGGATGGCTTTGTTTCTTCTTTCCTTCCTGCTCTAGGAGATGCAAGATCTGGCAGTGCTGCGGGGCAGCCAGTCTGACCAAGTAGAGTCACTGCTCACCTCTCTATCAGAGCATGAGGAACTGGACTGTGTGCTCCGGCTCTGTGGTCTACAGAAAGTTCAGGTAAAAAAGAGTTGCCTTGTGTGGCGATCTCGCTATGTGCTTCACCTTCCTCCTGGAATAGCTGGTGTCTCCCAAGCCATCCTACCTTCCCTCCAAAATGCCTTTGGAGATCTTACACATTCCTGAGTTTGCGTGTCCTGGGACTGACCAAAAAAAGCATTCAGAGGAGGTCACAAAGCGGGGAGCCTCTCCCTGGGCTAGGGACACTTCTAGGGGATCTCTGAAGTTTGACTGCAGTTTAGTGACCAAGCCAAGCCTGGTTCCTCCTCTCCCTGGTGACACCTTCCTTTCATGCCCTGAGGCCAGAGAGCATCGGGCGAATGGCTGGAAGTTGCAGCAAAGTAAGTTTAGATTGGATATCTGGAAAAACTTCTTCACTGTTAGAATAGTGAGGCAGTGGAACAGACTGCCTAGGGAAGCTGTGGACTCTCCATCACTGGATGTGTTCAAGTAGAGGTTGGACAGCCACTGGTCATGAATGATTTGGGCATAGCTAGGCATGTGTTCTACCATGGGTATTTTTCATTCTTCTTGGCTTTGCTGGTTTCCCCCTGCTGCCCTTTTCTGCTATGTCAGGGTGTTTTTAAGCTTTCCCAGAGGCATTGGGTGCTGGCTACAGCCAAGGCTGGGGACTTTAACTGGGGTGTGCCAGTGCTCCTGCTGGGACCAAAGCCAAAGGTTCCTGGTTAGAGGGTCTTGCTTCTCCACTCAAAGTCAGACTGATTGCCATATCTGGGGTAGGAAGGAATTTTACCCAATGGTCAAACTGATATGGACTGTGGGGACTTTTGCCTTCTTCTGTAGTGAGGGCATGGCCCTCTACCTGGGACTTACAGAAGCAAAGCATTGGTTGCTGTGGTTTCTCTGATTTACCTGCGGTAGGTTAGGGTGTTAGGTCTGTGTTGGGTTAGAGTTCGCAGCAGTCCTATGGGAGTTGAGATTATGGTTTGTATGGGATGGTTTGGATAGGGATGATCCTGCCTCAGGCAGGGGGATGGACTAGATGACTTCTGGAGGTCCCTTTCAGCCCGACTTCTCTATGAGTCTATAACTCCATGACATTATCTCCCAGGCCTTTCTGCTTCAAGCAAGTGTCTGTGCTATAGCTCAGATCAAACCCTTTCCTCCCAATGTCTTACCAGGATGTTTCAAAGCATAAAGGGATGCCTAACTAGAACACAGACAAACCTGCTTATCCAGTGAGGTGGACTGGTTGATTCTGAAGTCAGGCAGTGGTTGTAGTAGTCTGCTTTAGTTTTTCTGTCTCTGTTTCACGTTGTATCCTTTGTTCACCACCCCCTCTCCCCCTTCCCCCACCTCCCCTGCCCCAGACTGATGTGTTACTGCAGCTGGATTTGCACTATACTCAGCTGGGCACCAAGCAGAGGGCTCGTGAGAGTCTGCGGAAAATCCTCAGGAAGTCACTGGTAGCACAACTGTTCAGCCAGAAAAAGTGTGTTATTCCACCCCACCAGGAGGCATCAAAACCTACTTCCAGCTCATATCCCAAGGATGGATCAATGGTACCTGCAGCGCAGAAGGGGCTAGCATCGCTGGAAGTGGAGTCCGGGAGCAGCTCGCAGTGCAGCAGCCAGTCGAACACGTGCAGTGAGCCCGAGGAAAACGATGAGAGTGACCTGAGCAGTCTCTGCTCAGCACTGCTCAGGGCCAGCCCAGGACAGAATTGCTCCTGAATGGGAAGTGAATTGCTGTCCCTAGGGAGAGGTGGGGATTCTCTCACTACAGGAGGACTGCTTTTCGGGTTACAAGCAATACTGCTGCCATAGCCTAAGCCATACTCCAGAGTCTAACATGCACTATGTCCAGACAGTCAAGACAGCTATTGGAGAGGTAAAAAGAGTTGCCCCCTGTGGCCATCTCACTGCTGCATCTCCTCCCCTCTCTCCCCAGAATAGCTGGATTCCAGTATCTGTCCCACTAAGCATGGAGGGTCAGAGTCCTAGTGAGCAACCTCTGCCACACGCAAAGCTCTATGCAAGAATCCTTGGCAAAGGAGTGACCATCATGCTGAGTAAATAATGTGACAATCATAGGATTTCCACCCCCTCCAAAAAGTCATCCATTTACAGACAAAGTTGCCACCTAGGCACTCTGAAAGACAGACTGCAATAAGCAAAGGCCTGGGAACAAGCATTAAAATTGAAGCCATGGAAAGGTACGAGCTAAAGGAACGTTGCAGGCAGGGGGTGCAATTTTAATGCAATAAAATAAAACCTTTAATGCTGACCACAGCATTGTGTAAATATTGTAACAAATTAAGAAATAACAGTTTTAAAATGGCATTGGAGTGTGATTCTTCTTGTACCTGGTGTTGAGCTGCTGCTATGCTTTTCTATCTCACAGGTAGAGCATGCGTAAAAAAAAATGTACAGTGATGTGCGGTTGTGTTTCTAGAGGGTATATTTTACCTCTGTATTTGGGATTGGGATTTTTTTTGAAAATACATTGCTATGTTATTCAGAGGAGGTATATAGTTAGAGTGTATTCTAACATGTTTATTAATGCAGATCAGAGTTAAGGGTTTTATTATATTTAAAGTCACAGTGCTCGAGGTATGAAATGCATTTGCTGTTCTTGTATGGCTTGATGTATTGTTTCTTAGCAATACATCAAGTGTTTTTCAGGAAAAAGTATATAAAGGTCTGAATTGCCTCTCTAGAACCTAGGTGAGGTGGCTGCAGCCTTAAACATAAAGAGTCTATTTTCCTAGTATGAGAATTCCTTCTATCCTTCTTTTTTTTTTTTTTTCAAATGGAGTCCCAGGACTATAAGCTGTGGGGCTGTTGCCAGTTCAGCCCTAAGCCCTGTGAAGTTTCACTCAAGTCCTGTGGCCAGGGTTGAAGTGATCCGTGGGTCCTGCGCTACCTCTTTGCAAAAGGATGAGACATGTACCCTCCACAAGTGTGGACTGTTGTGGATTCATTGAAGTCCATGTGCTGAGATATCACCTCAAGACTGCTTTTCTGCTAGAGCATTTGAAGTAGAGCACAGTGTACCTTTTGCAGCATAGGTGCCTGATAGCTGGTGACCATGGTGGTAGCAGTCACCAAGCTGCAGCCACCACCAAATGTGAGGACTTCCCAAAGGAAACAGCACCCTCCAACAGCAGGTGACAGTAACATTGCACAGGATTGGTGACTTTCTGGAAAGCAGCCCAGAAGAGCCTACATGATTGTACCTACATCCATCTTGGTTCTGAAGGCTGATGAGATGTGTCTGGCCATAGCAAGTACCACATGTTCTCACATACAGCAAGTCCTGAAATATAATACACAACTTGTTTTTAATAGGCTGAAGGATTTAAAAAAGATCTTTCTTTCTTGTAAGTAACTGGGCGTGTCTACACCTACAAGCAGTAAAGCACATTAAGACTGCGTGTGGACTGACTTGGGACATGGGACTAACTTTAGTGCTCCTAGCTTTAGTCCCAAGTTGGTCCAAACACACAATGTTACTGCGCAATAAGGCATCTACATATGTGTTATTGCACAGTAACTAATCGGGTGTAAATTTGATACCTACATGATGCAGGTATTAAATTTATAAAAAGGTGGCATAAGTCATCGTATTTACTGTGCAGTATGAGCATGCATGTGTAGACGCATGCCCATAATGTACAGTAATTTGGTTACTGCACAGTAAATGCTCACATGTAGAAGTGCCCACTGAGTAGCAACAGCTAGGGAACAGAGTCTCCTTCTTGTTCTGCTCCCTATGAGTCACTGCCAATTTTCCTTTCCCTTTTCCCCATAAGGGCAGAAACTGGTTTTAACAGTGTAAGGCAAGGATTTCTTAGGGTGCCATCTTTTATTGGATCAACAGTATGGTTGGGATAGAGTTAAATGAGCTTTCAAATGAAACACACAAGCCTAATGAAGAATGTCTTGCATTCAAACCTTGTCTAACTCCATCCCAACTATACAGTTGGTCCAATAAAAGATGGCACCCTAAGAAATCCTTGCCTCTTGTGTAATTTCTGGACCATCATGGCTGCAACATCACTTACATGACCATCACATAATGAACACTGCAGTTTCCAGCACCTGGGGGGGGATTGCATGAAATATGAGAGAAAATGTGGCATGTCAGTGCAGACATGTGAACCTCTTCTGCTGTATGCACGAGGTCTTCTCAGGAGGATCCCAGGGAGGTTACAAATTATTGTAAGCTATATGATAGACATGGTAATTGGGGCTCAAGATTGCATTGCTAGCCACTTGGTTTTGCTAGTCAAACATCAAACTAACCAAAATTTTAATACACTCATTAAGCCCTTGTCACAAATGTGAACACTTAACAGCTCCAGGAATCTAGAGCTAGAATTTGGAGCTGGACTGTTCCCAGTGGTGGCAGATGACAGGACAAGGAGCAATGGTCTCAAGTTGCAGCAAGGGAAGTTTAGGTTAGATATTAGGAAAAAAAATCTTGCCAGGAGGGTGGTAAAGCACTGGAACAGGTTACCCAGAAATGTTGTAGAATCTCCATCCTTAGATGTTTTTAAGACCCAGGTAGACAAAGCCTTGGCTGGGATGATGTAGTTGGGGATGGTCCTGCTTTGAGCAGGGGGTTGGACTAGCTGACCTTCTGAAGTCCCTTCAACCCTCATTTTTTATGATTCTATGAATCATCTGCTTGGATATTTCACTTGACCCCTACCCCTGCTGCCCTGTCTGCTAGCACCAAACTGCTCCAAGGTAGAGCCTCAGTCAACAGAATGCCCTCCTGGTCTTTCTGGAGTAAAGTGAGAGACAAGTTGAGAATGTTAGCGCTCAGTCCAGGATCTGGTTAGCCACTGCTGGCCCTGGTGGATTTACTGGCACTGAGTTCCCTGGGCATTGTTTTTAGCTTGCCTGTTGGGGGACAGTAGTATTGCCAGGGTTGATGTCTCAATGCAGCTGACCAGAAGCATCGTTAGATAGAGGCATAAAAAGAAAAAGAGAATCCTGGTACAGTAGGAAGAAAGGAAGCAGCGACACAAGGAAGGGAGGAACAGCTGGAGATCTAGGTTTCCATTACAGGAGCTTGGGATACAGCTGTGGAGACACTGCTGTCATCTGGTGGAAAGGTTGATATAGTCTTCTCACCTGGTCCCTCTGGGCCTTTTTCCTTATGGTGAGGCTGCTTTGGTCTGTTGCTGTCCAGTTCTGGAGGACTGGAGCCACACCAGGAGCTAGGAAAACGTTGAATCGAACAGCAATGAATTTAGCTCATATCAGCGTTTTCTCTGCTTTCTGTACAACACAATTCACATGGCTTTCCTGTTACCTGTCACACACCTTGGACAATATAAGGCTTCAACCCTGTGTGCAGCGCAACAAATATCATGCAGCCCTGGGAGTAACCTAAACCTTGATGATACCAGCCCCTTTGCTTCTATGAGGTACAGTGAAGACCAAGAGTTAGGCAGAATAGCTGGCTTGGGATAGACTACAATGCCTTCCTCAGGGCCAGTTTCAGTTACTGGGTCATCTTCATTGATCAGTTGCTGGAGAGTGCACAAGTAGATGGGACTTATTTTGTTGGCAGTAGACACAGTGCTAGGAGGAAGCCCAGTAGGCACATCCCAAACATCTGCCAGTGACTCTGTGCCTGGATTGTGTTAAGTGTGGTCTAACTAAGACTTCAGATTTTTATTCTATTACCTGGATTAGCTTTTATAACCCCTATGTCCCTCAGTGGATTAATTGCTTTGCTTTTTTCTCTTCTGCCCACCTTGCCTCTCCCAGCACTGCCCCTTCCTTTTTTCGTCCCCACTTCTTTATCTTTTGTACAGAGCTGGCCTTAGGGAAAACGGTGTCTTGGGCGAACTTGTATTTTGGTGTCCCCCTCTTGCCCCTTGCCCCAAGTCAGCCACACTGCTGCAGGCAGAGGCAGATAGGCAGGGGTGCAGGATGCAGTCCAGTGGGAAGGCAGCATGGCATGGAGTAAGTGTCACCCCGCCCACATGTGCCCGGTCTGGCTCCTCCTGAGCAGTACCTGGAGGGGGCTGGGCACTGCTCCTCCTGCCTGGGGCTAGGATTGGCTAGGGTGGGAAGAGAGTGCTTCTGTAAGTGTGGGCTGATCACATGTGTGTGCACGTGTGTTTGATGCCCACTCCACCCCGCCCCCCAAACCATGGCGTCCTGGGTGGTCATCCACATTGCCCACCCCTAAGGCCAGCTCTGCCCTTTTATTCTAAGCATTGCTGTCTATTTAGCAGCTCTGCTTCCTGCAGTCCTTTCTTAGCATCTGAAGGACAAAAGCTTATTCTTCCCTGATTTTAGCTAGTCTATAAGGTGCAATTCTACCCTGCCTTCTGCCAGACTTCAGACTAATACACCTAACTACAGTACCTCTCTCTGCCCTCACCACCAGGACTCAGCAGAAAGCAGTGAACTTTGTTTTTGGAATGCTTGTGTTGCATAGAAAGTGTCGAACCAGCTTGACCAGTTCTATCTACAGGGTTTTTTCTCTCTCCAAATTCTGTGGAACAAATTCTGTAGCTTTCCCTTGGAGTAAATCTGAAGGGACACCATAGAAGTTAAGAGCTACTCTCATTTTCAGTGGTGTAACAAGGAGCACTTCTTAGCCCTGTGATTCTATGCCAAAAGAATGATGTTCCCTGGGGCCTGGAGAAGTAGAATTAATGCTCAAAGCTTGAGTTCAGCATCTTTAGTTACAGCATGAGTCATTTGCAGAATCAGAGATGGCAGATCCTATAGGCTCCAGTGGGCGCATCTACAATAAGGCGCATTTTCTAATGCGCATTAAATTTAGTACCTCCAATATGAGATACTAAAGAAATGCACATTGGGCTGCCTGAATGCATAGTAATGAATGTGCATGATTTTTAAGTGACACTTAAGGTGGAGTAGCCTATTTTACTCCACAGTAGCGTAATTGCATGGTTTTTTACATGTTGCTTTAATACACAGTTAAATAGTAGGGCTGCGCGGGGCTTTGGACAGAGCTTCGGATCTGGAGAAGCCTTGGACACTTTGGGGTCTGAAGCAGCACATCCGGGTCGAAGCGCTGGCCTTGTTCAGCTTCCCAAAGCAGTTCAGAGCTTCGAAGCCGCCTCGGAGATCTGGCCATAGGGTGTAAGGGGGAAACAATAAAATAGCTATAACTTTGTTGTTTTTTGTCTGATTTGGATAAAAATTTCAGGAATGGTAGTCTCTGCAGAGAGCATGAAGCCTGCCAAGTTTCAAAAAGATCGGTGCATGGGGTTTTAGGGGAACTGCACCCCAAATTCTTGAAAGCAAAGCTCCTGTCACATCTATGTGTTACACCACAGGTAGGTCAAAACTGCAGGTGTGGTAGCTCTTACTGAATCCACAAAGCCTGCCAAGTTTCAAGAAGATGGGTGGAGGGATTTGGGGGGAACTGCCCCTCAAGCTGCGGACAAGCAAAACTCATGATATGGGTGACACTGCGTGTGTTAAGGTGCTGCGGGGTGACAGCTGCAGGGCTGGTGGCCCCTTCTGCAGCAGTTACCAATCAATCAATCATGATTCACTCAGGGACCAGGGACTCGGGGACCAGCTCAATACACAGGACCTAGCTAATGTAGCCAGTTAATTACCATCAATTAACACCTACAAAACCAGACTAAGGAGAGGAAAGAATCAATACAGACAATCAACTGCCCCAAGACAGACACAGTCAGTCCCACAAGCACCCCGGCACCAGTTTCGTCTGTCAGCAGCTCGGGGTGCAGGGCCCCAGAACCCCCCTGCACCGATCTCCTCCACAGCTGGCAGGTGTCACAGCAGGGCCACCACCCCTGCAGCTGTCACCCCGCTGTGCCTTAGCACACGCAGTGTCACCCATGGCACGAGTTTTGCTTGTCCACAGCTTGAGGGGCAGTTCCCCCAAAACCCCTGCACCCGTCTTCTTGAAACTTGGCAGGCTTTGTGGCCTCAGTAGGAGCTACCAGCCCTGCCGTTTTCACCCCCCTGTGTTGTAACACACAGCCGTGACATGAATTTGGCTTTCAGAAATCTGGGCTTCAGTTTCCCCCAAACCCCTGCACCGATCTTCTTGAAACTTGTTAGTCTTTATGCTCTCAGCAGAGGCTAACATCCTTGCAAATTTCATCCAAATCAGACAAAAAACAACAAAGTTATAGATATTTAATTGATTTCCCCATTATACCCTGTGGCCGGATCTCCAAGGCAGCTCTGAAGCTTCGGTGCTGCTTCTGCTGGATCGAGGCGGAAACCCGGTCTGGAGCTCCAGATCAGATCTCTGCCATCTGAAGCAGCCAGATCTGAAGCCGGATCGGATCGCTGCCGACTTGTACAGGCCTATTAAATAGGCTACTGTACATTAAAGCGCACGCGTAGATGCAACCTGTGTAACCCAAGATACCTTAGTCCTGGGACTAGTGTGGGATCCTTTCCTAAAGATGGAGATGGTGATGCTGCCTGTAAGTATGATTGCCAAACACTTCCAATTCTAAGACCACTCTTCTCAGTGGCTTATAGCTCTGCCAAACTCTAACAGCCTGAAGTGAAATGTTCTATGTTGAGTGCTTGACTTGGATTGATTTATATATATAAAGCTTCAGCCAAAGCCGTTCAGCCATTTCCAGGAAAGAGATTAGGGGAAAAATACTTTGTTCTGCCCATGCTCAAAACAAATCCATACAACCGGTTCACTGAGAAGCTCCCTGGCCGCTGTGCTTTGGACCATGGATTTCAAATTTGATCACAGGTATTTCCTTTGCAAATTCTAAGTAAGAAAGTTCTGAAGATCTGTCTCTACTTGCTCCATGGAGGTTTATTACAGCTTGTCAGCCAACCTTTCCAAAGACTCTTCCTGCCTGGGGTGTGCTCTGGCCCTTCCTGATTTCTGTGTGTCAACCAGACTGTTTGTGCTGTTCTCAGACAGCAGGTGGGCCAGGCACTGGACTGAGCATGTTTTATCCCAGGACTGTAGGGGAACCAGAACTGAGTGGGGTGCCAGTCTCTCTTGTGCTCTGATGAGATAGAGTGTAGCTGATGCAGCAGGTAAGAAGAGGACCACATAGGGGTAGGACAGAGGCAGAGGCTGGGTGTTATGTAAGTATAGAGGGGAAGGAGAATGGGAACTGGGCTGGGGGAGAGGTGCATAGCAAGAAAGTAGGAACAGGTTTAGAGTGGTGGATAGAAGCAGACAGGGGAGGAAGCAGGCTGGGGGCCTACAGACAGAAGGATCTTTCACCACTCTTACACGTGACACTGAATTCCCCTGCCATCGGCAAACGACTTCACAACCCACCAGCACTGGGTGTCTCCTAACAACCTAGTCTACAACCTGCTGCTGCTGCTGGTTATTATCACTTCAGTAGCCCAAGTGGCAGTGATGTGTCCTGTGGACTGAAAGAAATAAATCACACTGATGCCCCAAGTATGAGTCAGTGTGATGCCACTCGATAGATTTTTTCACGTTCTCTTGTTTTTAAATTAGGCAAGTCTTCCCGCAAAGACAATCCTGCTTTCAGAGAACAGGAAGGTTCCTGAATCCAGCACCCACAAGTTAGGAAACGCAAGAGTTGAGGCTGCGCACGCCTGCTCACTAGCCTTTATTTGCATCCTCACATTCTATTTTTTTCCACCTTATTCTATTCCAGAATGAAAGGCTCCCCAGGATGAGTCAGGGCTCTGCAGTGAGACTGATTGTTTGTGAGAGGCCATGATGGTTTCCTGTAGAACCTGGAAAACGTCATGAATAAGGCAGGGGCTTCCAGAGAAAGAAAGGACAATCTTGCAGTTAAGGATGGTACATGCCTCCTTGGAGAATGAAATTCTATCCTTGCCACCTTCCACGGTGCCTCTGTGTGATGCCGAATGTGAAGGATTAAAAGAAACATCAAATACCATATTTTCTCACATACAATGCACCTCTGAATATAACACATCCCATTTTTGAAAAAGTAGCGTGAAGAAAAAAGATATTACCTTGGGTAAGCATCTGACTGACAGCAGCTAGGGTGCTGAGTCTGATCCAGAGTCTGCTGCCAGCCTCACAGTACCCCACTGGGTCTGGGGCCAGCACTGGGTCCAGTCTGGTGTGGAAGGCATAGGGCTGCAGCCCAGTCCAGCATGGCAGGTATGGGGCCACTTGCCTGATGCAGGGCCTTATACAGACTCTAGCCACAGACTGATCCCCTTTACTGACTTAATCTGATCCATGGGGCCTGTCTTCAGAGGGCAGCTCCCCATGGGTCTGGATATTTGGCAGAAGAGAAGTGGTAGTAATATTAATTGCCTTGGTTCCCGAAGAGACAAGACTGGATGCTACTAGGACACCCCTGCCACTGGATTTCCAGACCTGTGGGGATCCCTATTTCTCACCTATACTGGGGACCCCAATTTCCACCAGCTGGTTTTGGGGAAAGGTGTGAATTATATGGAGAAAATATGGTAATTGACCCACCCACTAAGTGCAGCAGCTGTCTGCTTGGAGAAATAGCATGTGACCACATTATGAAAAGACTGTGCTGTAATGTATAGACACAAGGGGCAAGCACAGCTAGAGTTTCCTATGTGGGAGTGTTTGACTTGGCGACATTAATGATGGTTCTAGAAGGTTTCTAACCAATAGAGCCATATGCTACTCCAAATATATAGAGACAGGAGCAAAGTTTGTGCCATGTTGGAGCATGCAAACTAAAATTTTACTAATGGCTAGGAGAGAAATTATTTATAACAATGCCCCTTAATAAGGCCCCAAAATTCCTCTCTTCTTGCAAAGGCAATTTCACAACCTGCTCTGCCATTGTTATTAATCACACAAAATTAGTTCCATGGTGCTTTGTGTCACAGAACAGGAAAAAAATATTTCATAAAAGGATGAGACTGGGCAAAGAGCTTGCAGTTTCCTCTCATCTTTTGAGATTTAGACAATCTTCTGCGTTATCATTGACCATTTCAAATATAATGGTCATCTTACATCCTCACAAAAGATGAAGAAAGGCTTTGAAGTTATCAACCAAACTCTGCACAGATACAAAAGCACCAATGTGACACACACACATGATTACGAGCTAAATTCTCTTTGATAATGCGGCTTTACTAAGTTGGAGCTTCTTTTGTGCATGGCACTGAGAAGGGGTTGATGAAACAGGCGTGTTATTAAACTTTACAAATGGAGGAGGCAAGCTACAATTTTCAGCTATGATTTCCAGAACCTGATATCAAAGAGTTGCCTAATAAGTTACATTTCCTACTGGAGATGAGAAAATGAAGCACTTACACAACTGCTGAGAGAGTGACAAAGCTGCTGTGTTACTGGCCTTAGCACTCACAACTGGCTCTCTGATCCCATGACATGTCTGGATAATGAGAGAGGCAGTAACCTCTTTCCATAGCTATGATTAGTAACCAGAACTCAGGTCCAGCAAAGCACTTGAGCCCCTACTTAATGTCCAGCTCAGTGGAGGCCTGCTGAAGGTCTCCTGTAAATGGTAGCATTGAGGGTAGGAGACAGTTTTTGGCACCTGCCTGGGAGGATGTGGGGTTGTGGGACAAACACACTTGTTAGATGTGTTTGATAAACCTACCAACCATGAATTAGCTGATGTGAGTGACATTTCAGAGTCAACTGAGATGATGTATGACAGTTCATCATCTTAGAGCTGTTAGTTCTGACTGCACAACCAGAAACACAAGGCACATCTGTGTTATACTCAGGCTGCTCTTCCAAATATTTCTTAGAAATGAGGTCATATTTCCAAAGGGAGCTTGGGTTTGGGAGCACAGTTTTGAAGGAAGGGGCAGATACCTCAGCAACTCCTGCAGGTGTACATGACAGGCAAAGAGCCCTAGTGCCATGTCTCAGTATCACTGAGGATGGCCTAGAGGCTGAAAGTGTGGGCAGTTTCATGTAACATATAAACCAAAAGAATTCTGTGCACTCACACACACATGTAGGGACGTGCAACTGGGCAAAGATGCAGGGGCACAGACACATTGCATGGACAGACAGGCCACATGGATTGCACCTATGCACATGCATCTGCCCAGATACACCAAAAAGGCTGTATGAACATACAGACATGCTTGGACACATGTACACAGATGGTCACACCTTCCTACACTTGCTCATATCCAGACCTACAAGTTCTCTCATACACATAACTCTCCCCAGATCCCCAGAGCTCAGTATCTCCCAGCACCACAGGTGGGGACATTCATTTTTTCCAAAAAGAGGACCCCAAGATCCTAGCCTTTTCTGGCTATCTGCAAAGCAAACTGATAAAACAGAGCAACACTTCAGGGAGAAGACTCCTCCTGCCTCATCTGGAAGCTGCCAGCTGCTCCCAGAAGCTCATTAACCTCCATTACAGCCTCAGTAAAGGCTACTTGATAAGAGTGAATGAGAATCCTGAGACAAAATACTTCAAAATTGTAAGGACGCACAGTCTGAAAGTGAGGCCTCAACTTCCTGGAGATAAAAGCAGTCATTAAAAAGGCATAAACAAAGGGCATCACAATTGTGCCACATGTCTTTAGACTCAAGTGAAAGCCGAAATAACCTTTTACATAATCCCATTAGCATTTCCAGTGAAAGTGACGGCATTTGAGGAGGTAGAGAAATGTATTTTCTTATCATCCTGAAAGGCCAAAGGTATTTATCTGATTTAATATTTTATAATCAATATTAAGCAATACAGAAGAGCAGGTAGCAAGTTAGGAGGTGGCTGCGGACTAGGAATGGCATGGCCATATCCTTGGCGCACACCCTTAGCATAGCATAGGGGGCCTTTAGCATAGCAGAGGGCCGGATGCTGTGGCCTTCCTTTAAGGCCCATGAAAATGCCTGGCTTCACTCCAGATCCCATTGTGTCAGCTGCCCCCAGGTTAACAGACAGGCTCACATGCAGTACTCCTTAACAGCAGTTTCTTAAGGAAATCTCTGCTACCCTGAGGCCCCAAGCCAGTGGGAAGACCACTGGCTGATTCTCTCTCTCAAAATCTCTGAAAGTCAGGGGAGTTCTTTTATTGCCTTCTGGATGTGGCCTGCAAAATTACCTGTCTAAGCTTTGTATCTTCACTGTCTTTTGTTGTGTCTTTTTTATCATGGCAGGACAGGGCCCCTCTGCTCTGCCAGCCCTGTGGACATAACCCCTCTGCTTTACAGGCATTTTGCCTAGTGCTCTTTCTGGTCCTGGCACACCTTGTCAAGGATGCTAGTGTAGAACAGCACCAGATGCCAGAACCCTGTCCCATTTGCCAGTGTGTCTACTGTGAGCATTGCATGGGGTGACGGGCAGACCTCCTTCCTGACTTCCAGGGGGAAAAAGAGAAAGCGGTATCTTTATGCCTAAAGCAGAGAGAAAGTATCCTCCCCACACCATGCACATCAATCCCTTTGCAGAGTCTGGTAAATATGTTCATTTACACCTATGCAGAGATTGTTAGACACAAGTAGGCATTGATTGAAAGAGTTTATGTTTGTTTAGCTATAGTCCGCTGGTTTTCTGTTCAGAGCCTGTTGTGTTCTGGTGAGAGCTAGGTTACAGAAGGGGAAAGACAAAGCGAAAGATTTGTGTCAGGGCTTCCCATCTTCCCCTGCAATGGGTGACTTCCTCTGATTTCACAGTCCTCAGAGGCTCTTGGCTTGTGCATGAGAAAACATGTCCCATCCTCAGTAGAGCTCATCATGGTTTACTGTTCCCTGAAGACCTTCAGCTGCCAAGAAACTCAGATACTTCCATTCTCTCTATTTTTTCAGAGGATCTCCTTGGAGACCTAAAATGTAACCACTGACAATATGTACTGAGTTTAGAGATCATCTGTTCCAGTGAATAATCTCTGTGATGCTGGGAAACTGGATCCATTGAGGGGACACTTCAGGTACTTCCCAGATCCATTGGAGCCCATCTTGCATTTGTCTACTAGCCATAGGTGATGCGTAGGGGGTCACAGGGGCCATGTACCCCCCCTGAGAGTACTGGTGCCCCGCCGACAGCAAGCGCTCTGGCTGGTAGAGGGGCACGGAGAGCACTAGTGGGGCATGGAGAGCACCCCCGAAATTGGCAGTACATCAGCGGCAGAAGTGTCACATGTGGAAGTATGACTGACCGTTCAGCAACCGGCCGCTGGGGGACTCCCCCCGGTTGCCAGCTCACCATTGGGGGATCCCTCCCCAGTTGTGCCCCACTGATGCCCCCCCAGACTCGGGAAGCACCAGTCGCCCATGCTGCTAGCAGTCACCTCGTGGAGTCACCCCTTGCCTTAGTATGATGATTGAAATGCCCTGGTTGAAAGCTTGTATAGAAGGACTCCCCAGACCTGGGTCAGGCCCACACAACCTACCTGCCAGAGACCTGCAGTATATCACAGCATCAGAGGTAGGAAATTCAGGCTTGGACTCCTGCTACTGAAATAAATCAGAGGCGATTTAATCAAACAGGGTGAGTCAATGCCACAGCCTCCCAGAGACAGTACTTTTTGACAGGGTAACGTAAGTGATCTGAGAGCCTGCAGTCATGATCTTAAGTGCCTTAGGTGCTTAAGGAGCTCAGGTCTCACTGTAAATCAGTGGGATTTAGGTTTCTGAGGCACTCCCTCAGGAGTGGGGGGCCCAAATCCCACAGAATTTCAGAGGGATGTGGGTGCCTCACTCTCTACATTTGCAAAACATATCCTTAAAGAACATGTCACTCACTTGGAAAGCAGAAGCACTATTAGTGGTAGCCCAGCATAATCCGTGAGAGCCACATGTCCACAGGAAAGAATCTAGAGAAAAGGGACATTGAGAGAGACATCCACCGTCTCCCCTTGTGTCAAGCCCTAGAGGAGCAGGCAGCCTTACAAGAGAAGACCGTCGTCATCAAAGCAAAGAGGAAGTGCTCTCAGCATTGACCTGCCTCAGGAACAGCTAAGGGTTAACACATGTGCCAGCATCTCCTCTCTGTACCTCTGCTTCATAGCTGATGCACCTCCTTTCCCCTCCTCTTTATTTCCTCTCATGATCCTTAATTTCTCTGAAATGAGGTGAAAAGGCAGGTAGGCAAAAGACCCAGACACAAGGCACAAGGGAAACCGTGGTGCAAGGAACACAGGGATATAAAGGACTTGGCAGCCCATGCCATTTTAATGCCTTTGCTTCCCAAGTAGCATTTCTTATGGAAAGGGGTTGTATGAATAAAAGGAAGAGAAGTTGGTGGAGAGCCAAGATAAATCAGAACCTGGACTGAAGGACAGTGGAGTGGGTATGTCCCATCACAGCGAGTCACAGAAGTCTGAGGTGCAAAATGTCAGCCCAGGACTGATCCCTGAAGTCACTTTTAGTGCTTTGTCCAGCAGATTATGGAGCATCTCAAGCAGTAGGGGTTTTGCCCTCTCTAGTGAGACAATGCCAAAGCCTACTATATCATACTATCAAAAAGCTCTTGCTTTTTTCTGATGTCATTCTATCACCTCTCACGTCTGCTCCTGGGTTTGGAAACCAGCTACTGCATTGGAAAGCCCTTGGAATTGAATCTGGCTGCAACAGAGATGGCATCTTTTTTTTCTGTTTTGTACATCATCAAACCTACCATGCTCAATCAAATAAATAAGGCATCACCGTCAGCTCAAAGGCTCTTTAATCTAGCAGCTAAAGATGTAATGAGAATCAAGAGCTGGAAGCTGAGCCTTGCAGAGTTTAGATTAGAAATAAGATGCAGAATTTTAACAGTGAAATTAATTAGTAAGGAGGCAAGTTTGCTAGGGGACAGGTACATTTTCTACTGCTACCTGTCCATGGTCAGCAGGACTTAGGGGGAATTTAGGCACCTAAGTCACAAGAAACAATTCAGATCAGTCTCCTCCAACAGCTGAAAAACTGTTTTGGTGCCTAACTTCATTAGCCACCTCCTTTTTGGCCTGAAACAATCCCTTGCTATCTAGGTGAAGGCTTCCGTGGATGTGCAGTGTGAGTAGAAGGTACTAGACAGCCACCTAACCTCTTTTGTGATGTAGAACAGAGCTAGGCAGGAGCCACAACTCCATAGAAGTCCCTGGAGAGGGTTGAGGTCATGACCCAGCTTTAACAATGGAGATACCCCCCTCAGGAGGCAGGTGCCTGTACCCAGGCACCAGAGCCTAGTCTGCCTGGGAATCTGGAGCCCAATCCAGAAGGAAATGGAGACCCAGGAGACTCAGAGTCTTCAGAGCAAACTGCACATCATGCTTCCTCGACCAGCTTACCAGTGTAACACACAACCTTACTTAACAAAACATCAAAAACTTTTGCCTCCAGAGTAGGGGAAAGGAGAGGGGGAAATAATGACACAAAGTAATGGATGGATCCAGGGTGGTGAAAAGTGGGGTGCAGAGAGTTTGCTCTGCATACATCAGGGCAGCAGAGACCAGAGCTCTCAGAAGCAAATCAGCAGTTAAGGGAGGTGCGACTATACCATTGCACCCCCTTGGATCCTTCCCAAGGGACAGGGTACTCCCTGTGTTGACCTGAATCTGTAATGGCTTTAGATTAGATGGTGGGGGCAATAGCCAAATAAGTAGTTGCAGACCTAAAGCTGTTCCCTGCCAAATGCACTAGATGCTCTTCACTCATGCTGTGAGAGACAGTTCACCAGGTGCTGGATCAGACACTTCATTAAAATCCTAGACCAGAGAAAACAAATCAGTGGTCAGACTTTATTGGGACCCCATTTTGCAACTTAACTGAGGGCCAGGAATAGAAGAAAGGATAGTAAATACCTCTTGCAAGGGCAGCACAAGTGCTGAGAGCTGCACAATGATGCTTTCTTTCACCTCAGCTGCTGTTTTCCAATCTGTAATCAATCGGATCTTGAATCAAGCCATTTGTTTTGGCAGTGACAAATTATCCACAAGTATTTTCCTAGAGCAGTGATTCTCAACTAGGGTGTCATGAGATCCTTTTAAGTGTGGTACAAAGTGGAGCACAATATCAGCATTGTTAGTTATGCAAACATCTACACATGATTCACATAATAAAAACTAGACATTTCAAATTGGAATCCAGGGTGTTAAAAACCCTTTGCCCTGTTCTGATCTTTTTTAACTCTTTGCAAAAGAATTGCTCTGCCTATGGGGAAAGTTTCTTAGTGGTTTTCAGCAGTTGACTCATGCCCTGAAGCAAGAGGCTCATAAATGTATCCTATGTACTATAACCAAGATAGATAGATAGATGTGTACATGGGCAGACCCAAGGGAAGGGGAGAGCCTGTGCTGGCATGGCTCTGCAACTCAGGAGGTGACTGCCACCACCACTCACCCACCCATGACCTTGTCTGCTGCTGAATTTCTCAGGAAGGAAAAGGAGGAGGCAGGATGAGTGGCAGCAGTACTCACCTCCTATGACCTGAGCTGCACCAACGCAGGCTGCAGCTGCACTGATGAATCAGCGAGCAAAAAGGGTTCTGCACGTGGGCTGAAAGAGTTTGGTGCATCTACTTCCCTGAATCTGCTCCTGTGCATGTCCTTGTATAAAAGAGCTAACAGGCCAAAAGGACTTTATATATGCAAGCAGAGAGGTGGTTAACCAAGTTAGTCTGAAGTCAGGTAGAAGTCAGAGAGGTGTGAGCTTTCATAGGAAACAACCTGTTTGTCTGATGCTATGAAAGTCCTCTCATATCGTCTGATGAAGTAGGTTGTTGCCAATGAAAGCTTGTACCTCTCTGAACCAAACAGTCTCTAAGGTGTCACTCTATTTTCTGCATTATATATGTATACATATATATGCATGTATATACAGTTCTGGACTATATATTTATTTAGTTACATATAGCCCTTTTGGCAGCCTGCTAGCTCTTGGCCTCTGTGATACCATGAGCAACCCTCTGCGCCCTTTTGGATAGAGGCCTCTCACCCAATGGTGACCTGAGAGGGGCACAGTTTTCTGCTCCCTTCCTTTTGGCCTGTCAGTAGGGTGAGAGAAGGAGCTTATTGAACTCAACAGCTGGATTACTTTAAAAGTGAGCAGCGCATACTCATTTCCGGAGCCCCAGCTTGAGCTGCCTAGAGTTTTGTAAGTAGACAGGTTGAAGCAAATCTCTTGGTCTACCTGGTAAGCCAGCAGTGAAAGCACCATGAATATTTCCCTTTTGTGTCTGCATGGTTCCGGGAACATGAGCCTCTCATACACTGGGCTTTCAAGGCTGCAGACATTTGTTTGTCCTACATTTTCATATCTGGTCTGATAATTCAGAGCACAACCCAGCTGTACCTTGAGTGATGGGGCAGCATAAACAGTGGCACAGCGAGTATCTGGCAGTATAAAGAAGGAAGGGAAAAACACCCTGATGCCTACATTTAGTTATACAGGCAGACACTGTTATCCAAAGCTGATCCCATTAGCAGAGTCTTGCCTGCATTCATCTACACATTCCCCACCATTTTTACTGGGAAAGGGATTTCTTCATAGTAAGTCCTGCAATGCTCTTTCAGTGGAAAGACTCCCCTTCCACCCTTCAGCCTTTATCACTTACTCACTTCTCCTTTTCTCCTTTTTTTACCCCTGGGGTTTGGCCTGAATAAAATCATTTCTCCCCTCCTGCTCTTTTTACTGGGATTCTGTGCCCTTCTCCTTTGCTCCATTTTCTCCATGCCAACAGCAATTTACGTGGGCTAGAGGACTAATGAGACATTTTCTCCCATTTAAAAAAAAAGAGAAAGTTTTTTGGAAGCCAAAACACTCGTGTATTTTACCAGCGGTTAAAGGCAAGTTTTGCCAAGCTCTGTGGAATCTGAAGTGTCCAGAGCCCTTCTCCACAGCCCTATCATTCAAGAGTAGAGGGAAGTTTGGAACTGGAAATAATGCATTTAATTGCTTCTCAGCTTAAAACCCTGGGCCATTTTTCCAGGTGTGTTTGCCCAGTTCAAAGAAAAGCTTCAATCTGACTTGGGGGCTGGGTGTCTAGCTTTAGTCCCTGAAGCAGGTGAATTTGGAGGTAAGGGGTCATCCAAGGAGGAAGAGGAGATTCATTTTTCCTGACCAGGCTTCCAGTTACAGTGACAGAGCCTGGAGATCTAACCAGTGCTGGACTGGAGCCAAGGACAGAAGGGGAGGGAGAGAATACAAGTGCCTGTCTCTAAGGAGAGACCAACCCAAGGAAAAGAAGTTAGAGAAAGTAATTGTTAAGAACTGAAAGCAGCACTAAAAAGACAGTCAGTTGATGGACAATGGTGCATTTCTTTGCAGAAGCTAGTGAAATCATGGGTGATTTCTTAGTGAAATCTAAATGCTCTTTCCTCTGGTAGGCTGCAACCTCCCAGTGTGGTATCATGGAGCTGATTGTCTCTCCAGAGGGAGTTCTGAGTGCCAGTAATTAAACCACTCTCCCAACACTTGCCATGTCTCTCTGGTCACAGTGACATGTCTAAGAGGAAAGCAAGGCTCTGCAGCTTGTCTGCAGAAGGGAGCAAAGATGCCAGATGCAGGAAGATCAGCCCTGAGGTTGTGGCAGCTTGTCTATGCATACAGTGTCACTCAGACAGCAGGAAGTAACCTGCTGGGCTGAAACAGTAATAGATGGGGAAGAAATGGGCCAAACAGTGTAGGCAGGCCTGTGCAGCTACTCATTTCTGTAGGAAGTCATGTGAGACAAGAAGATGAGGGCAAAATCATTGCTGCTTTATTCACTGCTGAATCTACAACAGTGATTCAGATATGTTGATTTTTCCTTGGGAACACATCTGAGTGAAACTTGAGCACAGATGCCCTGGTGATAGGCATCACAGGAGCATAGAAGAGTCCCTTCTAAGGGGCTCAGGGACCAAAACTATTAATTAGACTGAGAGTATGAGATATTGCTTTTCCTCACTGAATAAAAAGGATGGCATGAGGAGCTGTCTCTTGGAGAAGCTCTGGCAGGAGTCAGTTTGAGCTGGTTGTTAGGTAACACTACAGAGCATCATGGTTCACAATCTGGATTGTTTAGCACTCAGACACTGAAGGCAGCAGACCTCTCCCAGACTCCTTGGCTCTGCCTGATTTCTGAATGATACCTATGGAGAGGGGTCTGGGAATGACGCAGCTGGCCAGGCCCTCGTTCTATTGCCAGCATTTCTGCAATATTTACAGCCGAGCATCCAAGCCACATCCTGAATACAGAATGACTGAATTGTCCAGGGGATGTTCTCTGGTGCCCATCAACCTGGGGTCTGAGTACCTCATAAACACTAATGAATTCCTCTTCACAACTCCCCTGAAGTGTTATTAACTCATGTCATCAATGTCAAATTGAGGCGTGAGCGGATTAAGCAGCACTTTCCAGAGTTGTCTCCTCTTTTCAGATGCCTTAGTACAGGGGTGGACAAAATGCGGCCCATGGGCTGGATGCAGCCTACCAAGCCATTCTATCAGGCCCATGGGGCCCCTAAAAAATTTAGAAAATTAATATTCATCTGCCCTGGGCTGCCTGTCTTGCAGCCCTCGATGGCTTGCCAAAACTCAGTAAGTGGTCCTCCACCCAAAATAATTGCCTGCCCCTGCCTTAGCATGATGGTGTCCAACCCACAACAGCCACTGCCTGTTTTTTTAATAGTCCTCAGCTCTTGTGTCACCCATGAACTTCTGCTGGGATATGAGAAGAACGCTTCTCTTCAGAGGATGACACCTCCATTTCACAGTTTGATTTTTCTTCCACATTGGAATGAAAACAAAACCTTTCAAATGGTTTCATGATAGTGGAAATGGTTTGGGAAGGTTTCCTGGGATCCAGGGAGCTCTGGTGATGTCCAGTGTGAGAGATCCTTTCTAGCCAGAGGGCAGGGGCTGTTGTATGGAATTCGGAGACTTGCCTTCCAGACCATACTCATCCACAGCCTAGCCAGGGAGATCTGGCATACCCAGCTTGGCTTGGCAGCAGGAACTTGTGCATGGGTACCCCTGGCCAGTGTCCACCCACCAGGTTAGAATTTCTTTCTTCCTGCTTCAGTAAAATATTGTTTGGTCTAAAAAGGGTTTTTGGTGGCAGCCTGGAATGATCCAGTTCAAGTTGAAGATGGGCCTGTTCTAGTACTTAACCACTCCTTTCACCATTTTTCCACACTGCTGCTTCTCTACTGCCCAGCTGCAGAGCAGGCAAAGCCTCCTGCTGCTAAATGTGGCCAAAGCCCCATTCTGTGGACCAGATCCAAACTCCTCATCTAAAATGTTCCAGAAGCTCTGGTCATGAGCACTTGGCTCCTCTCAAAACTTGGTCTGAGGTGTCCTGGGGTGTGTGATCACAATAAGTGGTCACTTCTGGAAACTTTGAACAGCTTGCCCCATGTCACTCAGGAATCGCATCAGAGGGCTAAGCACAGGCATGTTCTGGGTTGTGCCACAGGCCCATGCCTCATTCACTATTCATTCTGTGCACTGAGTAAGATGGGGACCTGCAGAAGGAAGGTGGAGTCAGGCAAGTAAAGACTGCATCATAATATATTCAGACTGGGCAATCTAAATGCTGGCATTTCCTAGCAACTTTGCAGCCTCTCCAGGTCAATAATGGTGGGCAAGCAAAGGAGGCCTATCTCACAAAAATGACAGATGACTGTAAAGATGTGGCTTGCCTACTCAGGAAAGCAGCCAGGCCCCAGGGCTAAGACATAGGTTTGCGTAGTGGAGACGCGAGTGTGTTATTTCAGTGGCAGGACATTTTAACAATTCACGTAGGGTGAAAATCTTTCCATGGGTGACAGCCAATGGAAGGCACCACGCCAGCCCCACAAAGGAGTCAGCAGCTGAGCAGAGGCACGGGGATGCCTACACACCATGTGCCTGCAACAGAACTGGTCTCTATGCCAGCCTACACACAGTTAGCCCAGGCTGTTTCAGAAAGAATGACAGACCCAAGCTTACTCAGATGAGCTGACCCATGTGACACTTCTGCAGCTGCTGTTCCAGCTGTAAGGCGTGGAATAGTATTCATGGGCAAGGCTGCATGGCATCACATGCTCTTAATCTGACAGAGCTATGGAGGTAAACTACCACCGTGACCACCCTGTGTTTCAATCTGAATACTCTGGCTCCAGGTGGGGGTAACAAACTAGATTTTGCTTATTGTTCCTTTGGTCTGCCCATGCTAAAACTGATCAGAGTTTTGCCAAATGCTTGGTTTTTAATTCACTGAAAGATTAGTTTAACTGGGGCAATGTTTTAATGTATGCCTTATGTGTTCCTTATTGAATAGCTTTGGGTATTACCAAGCTTTCAGACCCTTAGACACTAGTTATTGATGGTGATGAAAGGTCAGAGGCCTAACTGACCAGTATCCCTGGGCGGCAGCAACATACAGTGCAGGTGCTGTGGCTGAGGTGCCTGGTGCAGGCAAGGGGATGTCACCCTCCTTTTTTGCTGCTGATATATATCAAGCAACTATTTAAATGCTGATTTTCAGTGGCAAGAAAAAGAAAAGACAACTCCCCCTACAGCAGTGAACCTGCTGCTCCTACACTGTGTAATGCCATGGCACAGGGAACCATGTGCAATAGGGCTGTGAGAGGCTTTGGACAGAGCTCTGGATCCAGAGAAGCTTCGGAGGCTTCGGGGTGAGAAGCAGCACATCCGGGTCCAAGCGCCGCCTCGTTCGGCTTCCCGAAGCGCTTCGGAGCCGCCTCGGAGATCCGGCCATAGGGCATAATGGGGATTAAATAAAATATCTATAACTTTGTTGTTTTTTGTCCGATTTCGATGACATTTTCCAGGGTGGTAGACTCTGCAGAGAGGATAAAGCCTGCCAAGTTTCAAGAAGATCGGTGTAGGGGCTTGGAAGGAACGGCACCCCAAATTAGTGAAAGCAGAACTCATGTTACCTCTAGGCGTTACAATATAATGGGGTGAAAACTGCAGACGTGGTAGCTCTTGCTGAGGCCACAAAGTCTACCAAGTTTCAAGAAGATCGGGGCAGGGGTTTGGGGGAAACTGCCCTCAAGCTGCTGACAGACAAAACTGGTGCCATGGGTGCTGTGGGACTGACTGTGTCTGCCTTGGGGTGGGAGGGGAGACACTGCTGCAGGCCTGGCTGCTGAGCTGCTGTGTTACCAGTTACCAATCACTCAATCATGATTCACTCAGGGACCAGGGACTCGGGGACCAGCTCAATACACAGGACCTAGCTACTACATAACTACTTAACGAGCAGCAATTAGCACCTACAAAACCAGAGTAGGGAGAGGAAAGACTCAATACAGACAATCAGCTGCCCCAGGACAGACAGTCTTGGCACGAGTTTAGCCTGTCAGCAGCTCGGGGTGCAGGGCCCCAGAGCCCCCTGCACCGATCTCCTCCACAGCTGGCAGGTGTCACAGCAGGGCCACCAGCCCTGCAGCTGTCACCCCGCTGCGCCTTAGCACACGCAGTGTCACCCATGGCACGAGTTTTGCTTGTCCACAGCTTGGGGTGCAGTTCCCCCCAAACCCCTGCACCCATCTTCTTGAAACTTGGCAGACTTTGTGGCCTCAGTAGGAGCTACCAGCCCTGCCGTTTTCACCCCCTTGTGCTGTAACACACAGCCATGACATGGGGCTGGCTTTCAAGATTTTGGGGTACAGTTCCTCCCAAACCCCTGCACCAATCTTCTTGAAACTTGGCAGGTTTTATACTCTCAGCAGAGGCTACCATGCCTGCAAGTTTAATTCAAACTGGACAAAAAACAACAAAGTTATAGATATTTCATTGATTCCCCATTATACCTTATGGCCGGATCTCCGAGGCGGCTCCGAAGCTTCGGCCGGAGCGAGGTGGAAACCCGGTCCGGAGCTCTGGATCGGATCGCGGCCATCTGAAGCGGCTGGATCCGAAGCCGGATTGGATCACTGCTGACTCAGACAGGCCTAATGTGCAACTGCTTCTGGGCTGTTCTCCCCACTGCCAAAGCCACCATACGGAAGGTGTGGGGATGGGAGGGAAAGGGAGGATGGGAGGGGGAGGGCTCCCCCTAGCTCCATTAAGTTCCCACCCCTAACCCTTTAAGCAGGACCTGGCCTTGTAGCCTGCTGGCCCACCCATGGTTGTGCTACTGGTGGTGGTTATTTTCTCTTGAAAAGCATGAGGCCTCTCACTTTCTTGATCAACATTATTGATATTCCAATTTATGGAGCTCTCTGTATTGCATGGGGAGCTTCATTGGGAAGGGGAGCCAGCCCTCTTTGTTTTGCAGTCCAGACCTGGCATAGTCCACTACAGGCTAGGGCTACGCCTGATGTGGTTTGTGGCCTTGTTCCTTGAGAGACAATGTCTCCCTACTGCAGCTCTGATCCACAGAGGCGCTAGAGCTGCAGCCCCCCAGGCAGGAATGAATGGGAGCTTTTGACAGAACAGTCTTCCTCTGAGAACTCCTTGACTTGCGGTTATTCCCCCCACCCACCCCCTGCTGGATTACACAAGCGCAGCTATTTTTCCAGGTATCTCATGACGGAGAGGACGGAGGGAGTCAACTGACTACAACAGTATGACTGCTGTGATGTGACCTCTTTATAATTATGTCTGACGTAGACGTGTTTGAGAGTGAAATGAGCAATCCACTTTGAGATTGCCGGGAACATGAACAATAGAGTGATACTCCG
>NW_005841950.1:846186-849363 GCF_000455745.1 Alligator sinensis | reverse complement strand
TGTAGGGAAGCAGTGCGCTGACAAGCTGAATTTATCAATTTCATTTTCCAGTGTAAAGGTTCACCTGTTCTGTCACTGTATTTGCCTCAGGGGAAAAAAATACCACAGAAGAGGGCCCCCAGCTTCTAGCTCAATAGCCAAGGCACTCACCTAGGGAGAAAGAGATCCAGTTTCCCTTCTCGTTTAGCCTGAGGAGTTTTGAACCTACACCACCTTCATCCAAGCAAAGTGCTTCTACCACCCAGGCCACTGGCTAGGTATTATGTAGACCAGGAGTGGCTAATCTGTGTGTCACGTGTGCCACAAGGGTGGTGCTGGAATAGAGACAGGGTCAACCCAGGTTAACTGTGCAGTGTAGACAGATCTTACATTTTAAAGGGCTGAACCCAGAGTTCAGGTCTTACAGTCTTATGTTTAGAAGTTCTGTGGCTTTTGAAATATCATTTTCTTATTGTAACTGTAGTGTCAGTACTGTAAAACTGGCATTATCAACACATTTTCACTGAAAGCAAAAATCCTACTCCTAATTTTGGGACTCTATTACACATAACCTGTACTTTCCACCTAGATGTTTGAATTAATTATTTAAAGTTTACCAACTAAGAAAAACAAAACAACATATTTTATGCAACACAATTCATTTTATTTAGCTTTGCTTAGCCTTGAGGACATTTCTTTTTCCTCCTGTGTCCTTAACTTCATCAACTACAACACCCTGACTTATTCACTGTCCACTCTGTGTAGATATCCTGTAGAAAACAGGTTTTTTTTACAGAGAAATAACCATAGTACCTTCACACAAAGGTGATAAAGTATCAGGTTGCACCAGCAATCTTCATTTGAGTATTGCTTAACTTCTGAATATATAGAGGTTTGTGTTTCATGTGTTAAGCTTCTGAGAATACCTTGGAGGTTGATGCGACTTCTCTTATAAGGCCAGGGAAGTAAAAGGCTCAAACCTGAGGAAAGTTCTCCCTCAGCAGATGACCTGTAGGTTGGCCAAGTCTGGTTGCACCTCTACCAAAGCAACCACAAGTCCTATTTAACCTTTGGGAAGGTTTGAGAAGGTTGGCAAGATCAAGACCTTTATTAAACTAATGAAGACCTTAGCAAGCGTAACCACTGCCTGGGAGATGGAGAGAACATGATCTTTTTCCTAGAGGAGAGGACTTGCCCTTAGGAAAATAGGAGAAAATAAAATCTCTTAAAACAAAGCAGCTGACTCCCAAGATCTCTCTTCATATAACAACCAGTATTTCAATGAGTGGCAACTCTTATCCCAGGGTAGACCCAGGAACCTCAGAAACTAATGGATAAAAGTTCTTTATGGGAAATCTCCAGTTTGGGACTTGGATGATGTTTATAACTCTTCAGAAAGTCTCCCTCGATAGGACTGGCCCAGCCTGCTCTCGCTAGAATGTGCCATTAAAAAATGTACCATCTTCTAGTTTTAATGGAATAGCTCTTAATGGGAAAGTTGCCTTTTGTTTTACTTGTTAATGGACAATCACATTTCCTGGTACACACTGTCCTGTATGATCTGAACCAAAATGGTAGACAAGGACATAGGGGAAGGCATATTAAACAAGATGCACAGCTATGTACTGTTCTGTACAAAGCCTTTTATTGCAAGAAAATGAATATTTAGTTTAGCGCCATGGCTAAAGCATTCTACCACATCTACTGGCTAATTTCCCAGCCAGCAGCACCTACAAAACAAGGTGGGCTGATATCTGCAATTACATTACTGGTTACTTTTCTGTTTCATATACATCTTTAGCAAAATCATCCCCACTTTCTAGGCCTATGTGCAGGCCCCAAGCCCATTGGAGTTCAGATGCCCCCAAGTCTTGCTTGTCCATAGCCAAAAGGCCAAAGGAGCAAGTTAAGGAGAAATCCACCATCTCCACATAAATAAAGCATGTAGCTGAGATCTTCCCATTGGGAGGCTATAGTAGACTCTTGAAGGGGGGCCTGCCCACAGTGCATTGGACAAGTCTCCACCCTTGACAACACAATGCCATTTAAAGTGATCTTGGCCTGGTGATCATGGCATCTCCCCTGACAGAGCAGGGGCTACACTTGGTCTGAGCCAAAAGGCCAAAGGAAAAGTTATTAATATTACCCTCATTCTACACATAGGGAAACTGAGGCAACGAAAGACTAAGACACTTGCCCAGGTTCACAATGCATTTATTCCAGCCTAGATTTACTGTGTAGTAAGCTACTGCATAGTAGGCCTGTCTACACATGTATTTATGCATACCTAAACTTAATGCACCTTTGCTTAAAGCACGTTAAGAGAATGTAGGCACATGTCTACACATGGACACGCTAATGCACATTAAGGAGCATTTAATTTAGTCATGAATTGCTAAGTCACATTGGCACGTGCAAACGTGCTAATGCACATTACCCGGTGTGTATCCATTGATGCACACTGTGTTAATGTGCATTAGCACATCTACATATGTGCTAAGGAGACTTAGCTATTTGTGCCTAAATTTGATACCTGCTTTATGCAGGTATCAAATTTAGGTTCACATAGCCTTAAATCACCATTTGAAGATGCATTAAGGGCGCACATATGTGGACCTGCTTTCTTACTGTGCCTTAAAACTGGTGATTTTAGGTTAAGCCCGCTTAAAAGAGGTGCATGTAGATGTGCCCAGTATAATTGTGGTGGAGAAAAAATTGAACCAGGTTTCCCACAACCCAGGCTGCTGCTTGAACCACTAGTATTGTCCTGCCTCTCCAGACACTTGTGATCTATGCAAATCAGCTTCTGTTTCATTATAATCAACCCAGCAATGATTTTTTTAAATTAAAAATAGTAGCGCTGCCTTCCAGTGACAAACTCTTCCACCTTGCCCACATCACTATTTGCATGCCAAGCAGATGCAAATTGCTTTCTCTTCTCTCTCTAGCACAATCACTTTATTTATACATTGTTGCATCCCAACCCAAAGAGCGTGGGAGGGCGAACACTCATACTAGCAGGAGCTCAGATTACAGCTTCATGATGAACGTGTCCATGATGCCACTATTTCATGGAAAATGAAATTACATGAGTTGCTGCGGGGCAAGGGATGCATCTAAAAGCAAACTTAAAGGAGAGAGAAAAAGACTGTTTTGTATTTCTTTTTTCAAGTATTAGGAAGATTTAAAAACATTCCT
>NW_005841950.1:845420-846171 GCF_000455745.1 Alligator sinensis | reverse complement strand
AGAAATAAGAAACCAGAGAAATAATCTTCAAAAAAGATCTGTACAAAATACTGAGATAGGCACCTCCTCCTTCCAAGTGACCCATCATCTTGAGGCAGGGAAACTGAATGAGCCTAGGGACAGAATTGGATGGATTTCGTCCTTAAATGGGAATTATTTGCATCGGAAAGGGAACTAAAGTTTAGACACGTCTATAAAGATAATCTTGGAGTCTTAGCTTTAGCCCTTCACCAAAACAGGCAGATCTCTACAGACGCTGCTGACTAACCAGGGGAGCTGGTTAGTCTTCCAACAAGGCTCAGCCATCACTGCCTCCAGGGCTGTGTTTTTCTAGGAAGATAAAAAAGGTGGTTTGTTGTGTTAGCCTCAAGTCAGGCAGGAGGCAGGCCGGGGGTGCCTTGCAGAGGGCGATCCTCAACCGGGAGCTGCGCCCCCGGGAGGGCCCGGACGGCCCCTGGGCAGTGCAGTGCTGCGGGGCAGCGTCGTGCTGGCAAACACGATTCAGGAGACAACCCCAGAGATTTCAAATAGGGACTCATGGTGTTACAGCATCCCGCCCCGAGCTCTTTGCAATGAGGAATTGCTCCTATTATTTTTCTGTAGACAGAAAAAAAACAAGTGACAGCTGCAGGCTGGCGTTTCCCGAGGGGGCCAGGCTGTGACCGCGCTCACAGGCACCACTGCGGACCAGGGGCGTCCAACTCACCCGCCGCCGGGCCGGGCCGGGCCGGGGCCGGGTGAGTGGCGCGGA
>NW_005841950.1:821312-844703 GCF_000455745.1 Alligator sinensis | reverse complement strand
GTCGCCCCGGCTGCGCCGCCCCAGCAGAGGAGGGCGAGCGGTGCCTCCATGGACGTGTGGGCCTTTCGCAGGGAAAGGGGGTCCCACCGAGCCGGGGGAGAGGGGTGTGTCAGGCCCACGCGCAAAGAGCCCGGAAAGGTTCGAGAGACGGATGCTGAAGTTGGATGAGCACGAGGGTGGGTGAAATCGGCTGTGGTTTCCCAGCGGCGAGGGGAGTCGGATGTTGGAGCCGCCCCTGACTGGGGCAGGAGCTGGACTTGCCAAGTCTTGTGGGGGTTACATAGTTTTCCAAAGGACTTTCATCCACTTTCAAGGTGTAGGCCTGCATATGCAGGGCTGCAGACTAGACGATCATACTTGCCCTGACCTTTGAGACTAGCTGTGTAGGTGGGTCAGGGGGCAGGGTCTGCTCCTTCCCCAGGGAAACTGCGGCACAGAGCACTGCTGTGACTGGCTCGGAGGCATGCAGCAGGCCACTGGCGGACTAGGAGACGCTTGGACTTCCACACCTCTGTGCAGTCTGCCAGAGCAGGGCTGTCCAAGTGCCCTGGCTGGATTTACATAATTTATGACCAGGCCCCTTTTGTGCTAAGCTCTAGAAATTAAATTGGCACGGACTTGCCCTCCCTGTTCTTCCGTTGCGTGCACCTCTGGTACGTTAGTGCATGTTAACACGTTGAAGCCTGAAGCTTGCGTCTCTTTCGAAACCTCTAATTTGACCCTGCCTCAGCTAGCTGGCTTTCCTGCCCCTTTAACCTGCCCAAATCCACTCCCTCCTGATATTCCCTAGAGTAGACAAACGCCTCCCTCCACAAACACGGCTTCGTCTTCTACTGCCAGTTGGCACACGCTCTCCTTCAGTCCATGCTCCTGACCTTCCAGCCTCTGAAAGTATTTCATTGGCAAACAATCCTTGTCTGCCTCCCTCATCCACCCACATCCCCTCCAAAAAAACCCCAACAAAAAAACAAAAAAACCCCCGGCTTTTTTGGCAGAGAACTGCCATACTTGGTTGCCATTGGTCAATATTTTTCCATTGTATATGAACTGGAGGGGTCTTTTTGTTCATACTTCTAAATGTTTCCAGGGCTTGGTGTAGTTGTGTTTTCATGTGTTATATTAGGTGGCAGCCTTGAAGTTTCTCTCTGTGGCAGCTCATCTGTGTTGCTCTGAAGCCTACAGGAGCCATTGCAAGTTTTGGAATCCTACAGGAAAAAATGGTCTCTGCAAGGCATGCAGATAGGTGCAGGTAGGGCATTGATCCAGCAGTAGTTCTTCAGCAACTCGAAGTTCCTTGGAGCTGAGATGGAGCAAAAGGGTCTCGTGAAATCTGCAGCCCCCGCTGGCTCTCCGCTCTTTGGACTGCAGTGCTATAGAGAGTTTGAGCCACGTATGGTTCTTAGCAAGCTTTCAGGGATACTTTAAAAAATGTATCTGGTCCCTAGTTTGTTTGTTTTTATGCTGAGTTCAGTGGCCAGGACTTGCATTATATAAATGGCAAGATTACGCTTTCATTTTTTTGCTTGCAAACTGGCATACATAGAAAGTTGTGACGGAATCCATCACCGTCAGCAATCCCTCAATGGTCTCTACCACGGCTCAGTGATGGGTCTTGAGGTGACTTAAGAGTCCAATCACTCAGCCACAGATCTGTCAGCAGAAGTTGCAAGTCTTTCTGCAGGTGAGAGTAGGCTGTCGGCTGGGATTTCTCTGCTTTTTCTTCCTTTGCTTTCTTCTCTCTGCTTTGAGGGGAAAACACTTCACCTCAAAGTGATCTGCCGCTTCGTTGAAATTGCAGTGTTGTAGATGAAATCTAACACGGGGCTGTCCAACTCGCAGCTTGTGGGCTGCATGTGGCCTGCAAGGGGTTAACTCATGGCCTCTGGGCTCCCACCCAGCTATCACTCTCCTTACTCTGGCTGTAACAGCAGCAGCTGGAGGCTGGAGCTCTCCCTCTGGCTTGTGTTGCATGTCCTGGCCCCAGGGGATGTGGTGACAAAGTGTGGTGTGGCACAGCCCACAGTGCTGGGGCAGCTGAGGGCCCGGAGCACCTGTGCAGCAGGGATTCTCCTAACTGGGCAGCTGAAGTTGAGGTGGGGCACCACCATGTGTGGTGCACCAGGGGGTGCCTCCCTGCCCATGTGCACACACCATGGTCCCCACTGGTGTGGCCCATGAGGTATGCAGCCCCCAGCTTCTGATAAGTTGGACAGCCTTGACTTAACACACTGAGTTAAAACTATTTTCTGTTCAGTGTTTAAGAACACAAAGAAATGTTTGTCACTTAACCAAAATTTTAAATCGATGTCGTCATTTTAAAATCTCTTTAGTTGGCAAGGTGTTTGCTAGGTTTTACCAGGTTCTCGGAGCCCAATTCTTCTTTGCTCTGAGAAAATGTAACCTTATATGAGACCCAAGCTTGTTAAGAATTACTGCAGTCTTGGTAAAGGAGAGACGTGTTTTCTCTTTGTACTCGTACAGAGTATGAATCAGGCTGCTGTTGGACTTAAAGATGCACACGCACTCTCTTGCAAAACACTGGATCTCTTCTCATAAAGCTTTTCTTGCTCCAGCCCTGTAGGACCAGATTTTTAAAAGTATTTGGATACCTAAATCTGCAAATAGGTGCTAGATGGGTGTGGAAATTTTCAAAAGCTCTTTAGGTGCTTTAGAAAATGGCTTTAGGTAACATTGTGCTTTACTTACTGTGTATAGAGACTTGGGCATTTATGCTGTATGGACTGAAACATCTTTGTTGCGTGATGACTTGTCTGACAGAAATTTCTGGAGATGAAGGATGCCTTATACTCTTACCCAACTGGTACAGGCTTCTCCATCCCCAAGTAATGGGGAAGTCTTGGGTCCATGCTCCTCACCCGTTGCTGTTGTCCCTGTGGTATTTGAAACTCATCATGGAGTGGCAGTGATCTTGAGCATATGGAATAGTTGAGCTTCCAGGGCCTGATTTGAACAGAGCACTGTACTGATTTAACTAAGGGTCTGTTTTTAATCCTGGTACAAACCACTTGCTGGACACTTTCATTTTTGTTTTGCTGAAGTCAGTTAGAACAGGCCTAATCTAAAACCAAAATGAGCAATTTGTAAACCAAAGTATCCACAATGACTTGTGCCCTGGCTATAGTTAACTTTTGCTTAGAGACAGGTCCTATACTTTGTATGTTTTCTTGAGGATCATCTGGTTAGGAGGTGTGGAGTGAGGACTATGGGGGGCGGGGAAATTGTGGTATTAAGGTGACACTTGCTACTGATGTATCATTCCGCTGGCATGTTGTATCCCTTTCCTTGATGCTAGTCTATTTACATTGTACGTTTTCTGGGGCAGTGACTGCTTCTCTGTGACAGTATGAAGTCCAGGAGATCCCATTTTGATTAGACTTTAACTATTATCACCATAAACGTGATTAATCAGAATAGACTAAATTTAGCCCTAAGACAGAAGTGGTAGCTTGAAGTGAAAGGAGTGCCAAGACAAGTCAGTACATCCCTTTTTTGGGGGGTGATGAAATGGAGTGTCTGGTTGTCAGTTCACTTAACTTGTCCCCTCTTACCAGCCGTCTGGAAAGGAAGGGGTTTTTATGTGCAAGTTTTGACTGTTAAAATGTTGAGTGCTGGCTCCTATGACAAAGTTGCAGTCGCTGGTGATGAAAACAAATTCTTTGTTTAAATTAAAACAAACAACAACCTGTCCTTGCCAAACAACCTCCATATAAGTGTTGTGGTTTTCCATATACATCCAGTTCTGGATTCACACAAACTTGCTTATTGTAAGTGAGAGGTATTTGGAAAAACGTGACAGGTTTTTTTTTTTTTAAATATCAAAAAGTGTCACTCTAAGTTGTAATATTTTAAAATATTTTCATGAATATATTTACAGCTAAAAGGAAAACAAAATCTAAATGGTTGTCATAGTAAACACAAATGTTCACACCAAGTGGTTCTTTTTTTTTTACCTCCTGTGTTTATTGGAGAGGAAAATTGGGTGAAAATCATAATGAAAGTTTGGGTATAACTGTAGCATGAAGCAGAAGCCAGTGCCTGCATAATCCTGACCTCCCCCTGCAGAACGATGATAACCCAGGAACTGGTCAGAAGTATTTGATTTTGATTCTGACTTCTCATCATGATCCCTTCTATATGTGCTCAGGCAAATCTCTCATTTTGTAATTAAGGACTACAGGATGGGTCCCCTGTTTAAAATAAACCCTGCTTGGCTGGTAGAGGTGCTGAACAACATACTAAAATATTTACTGAAGACTTGTATTATTTAAGTTGCTCTGGGCAGGGCACCAGGGAGCTCATTTTTCAGTGCAGTTTCTTATGGGTTAGCTGGTTGTTTCTGGCTTTTTCCTGTCCCCCACCCCCCCAGGTGGGTTTAAATACTCCAGGTTTGGCTACACTGTAACCTTTTCAGGAAACAACTGTTTCTGTCAGTTAGATCTCACACTAGTTTCTTTTCTTGAACTAGCCTGGTGGCGGTGTGCATCTGTGATCTTGGAGAGAAGTTTGTATTAGGAAGAATATGCTGTTTGACTCATGACAGATGTGCTCCCTGAGCCTGGCCTTGTGACTTTGGAACTGCAGTGTTTGTATTGACTTCTCTCCTTGTGAAGTTGGATGTTGGTGGCACTGCTGCAGCTCTGCTCTGAGTGGCTGCTGCTGCAGCTGCCCAGTAGGACAGGGATTCAACTGGCCCTGCCTGAATCTAGGGGAGCACCTAGGAAAGAAGGGCTGCCGTCCTCCTCCTCCTCACAGCCACCAGAGCAGTGCAAGAAAGGAGAGAAGCTGAGAACCAACAACCAGTCCCAGCTTCCCAGGTTTTTGCCCCTGTCAGCCTAATAGCTCTCCAGGTGCCTAGTGAGTAGCCAGAGCACAGTGTAGTTTAGTCAGTCATTCCTGATGCACCCTGAAGATGTAGGACCCAGCCTCATCTCTTCTGAGGACTTCTTTACAATGGGAAACAGCAGTCCAGCACCTGCAGCTGGGTTCTGTTGGTTGCACAGTGTAAAGCAGGGGTGGGCCCAGGGGCCACAAGGCATTTTGATGAGCTGTCGTGGGCAAGGTCAGCATCCAGTCTCCCCCCACCCCCTGTGCAACAACTCACTAAAACTCCCTATGTGGGATGGGGCTGCAGATGGGTGGGGAGCGATGTTTGGGAGCAGGATGGGTGATCCGTTCCTGTCAAACCCCTGCCTGGTGATGGGGTGTGTGTGTAGAGGTGTGTGTGTGGGGGGTGCTGCCTGGGTGCTATGTCCTGGGAGCCAGCTGGGGCTGAGGTGAGGGAGGGGGTGGTGGATGTGTGCAGCAGAGCTCATGTGGGCGGTGTGGTCCATGGTGCTCCGTATGGGGCTGAGCCCTGCTGGCTCCTGCCTGTGCCTGCCGGCCCCATCCTGGCCAGTGTTCACAGCTTGCTGGCTGGGCTGCTCCTGGTGTCGTAGCTCCCCTTGCCTCCAGCAGTGGATCCTCCTCCTGCTGCTGGCCCTGCTGTGCCACTGGCTGGGGGAGCTTCAGCCAGGTGGCTCCTGCCCCCGTGTGCGGGCTCCTGGCTGCCTTCTACCTGCTCTGCCTGCCTGCAAGTGACTGATCATTGTGCCCAGTGGGCAGAGCAGGTGGAGGGTGGCCAAGAGGTGGAGCCAGAGCCTAGTGCACTGGATCAGGAGCCACCTAGCTGCAACTCACTTCCCCACTTGACCCAGTGTGGCACGGTGCAGCATGACACAGCAGGGGCAGAAGAGGAGCAGGCTTCTTGTGGGCTAAGGTCAAGTGTAGTCACTGCACTGGTCTGTTACCTGAACTGAGATGGATTTAAATGGCAGTGTGTAGTGGAGGGTGCACCCCTGTCCAATGCACTGTGGACAGGATGCCCTATGAGAGTCTTGTAATTAGTTTTCCCGCTGGCCAGCTTCCAGGGGGAGAATCTCGGCTACACACCTACTTTACAGAAATGGGGGACTCCTCCCTAGCTTGCTCTTGTGGCCTTTGATTAAGGACAAGTGAGACTCGGGAGCATTCAAACCCCAAGCCTCCAGGCTTGGGCCTGCACGTAGGATGCCCGCCAATGGATTTAGGAGTATCTAAAGCCTCAGGCTGAAAAGTCTGGGGTGAAGGATACTTGCCAGTTGTAGCACCACATATGGTGTTTGAACGATTGATTTTTGCTCAGTAGAAAGGTTTCTGAACTGATTTGGCTAATTTGACCTGGAATATGCAAACTTTTCCACAAAAAAAAAAAAAAAAGCCACCTGACTGCACCCCCCCTGCCCGCCCACCCAGCCCAATGCAACATGGTGTGGCACCAGCAAGAGCAGGCAAAGGAGCTGCTGCTGGAGGTGAGAGGAGCTGACTCCAGGAAGCTGTGCATGCTGGTTGGAGCTGGGGCTGGTGGGTACAGGCAGGGGGGCAGCACTGGCTGCCCTGCGCCGGGCTCAGTCCTATGTGGAGCACCGTGGGGTCAGCCATGGGCTGGATCCAGTCAATTGGTGGACACCCTGCCCCCTCCCCTCCGCCCCCTGTGGGCTGGATCTAATCAGCTGGCAGGCCAGATTCCGCAGGCTGTATTTTGTCCACCCTTGGTATAAAGGGTGCAGAGCAGAGGACTTGTCCTAAAGGACTGACTGTGGGTTCATGACTTTTTAGGAGTAACTTCCCAGGTCATTGAGGAAGGAAAACCAGCTAGGGTACCTCTGAGTTTGTTTTCTGCAACTAACCTAAGAAATTTCTGACCATTTAATTACATAATTAAAGTTACAGCATGATGAAAGTTCCTGTCCTGGCCTCCATGTACTGGCCAGAACCTTATCTTTTATTTTCCTTTTGAGGTCATCCAATATTTTATCCAAGTAAAGGTTTTTCAATGGGGAAAAAATAAGAAATATGATAACATGTTTTGCATTTAATTTTAGATTTCATCATGGGGGACATGAAAACCCCGGACTTTGATGACCTTTTGGCTGCTTTTGACATCCCAGACCCGACTAGCCTTGATGCCAAGGAAACCATTCAGTCAACTGGTGAGGACAATGAAAATCACCTGAAGCCATCTGGAATATGTATAGATGAAAATGTGTCCTTGTCCCACTCAGTGCCAGCTCCTGATGCGCCTGTTGTGAGTGTTATTGTGAAGAACACAAGTCGTCAGGAGTCCTTTGAAGCAGAAAAGGAGGGGAATCACCTTGGACCTGGTCTGTTACATAATGGATTCCGTGCATCTGATTTGCCCTCAGAGCCTCACAATTTAGTGCACCATTATGGGAAATTTGATTCGGCCTTTATCAATGGTGATAGCTCAAGAAACTACCCAGAAAAACTGGACCAATCAAAGTCAGAGCCTTTACCAACATTCAGTCAGTTCAGCCCTATCTCTAGTCCAGAACCAGAGGACTCATTCAAAGAGAACAATATTAGCGATAAACCAAAACATGCCCAAACTCTATATTTCCCAGCACCTCAAATGTATATTCCAACTGGGGCTTCTGCTCTAGATCATCTTCGGACGCTACCAGAGCCAGAGTTAAGTATGTTTGATCAATATTGCAAAAAGGAACAAAAGATGGAAATTCACTGCCACCAAGAAAGTCGGCTGGATATGAACAGAAGAGAACAAGAGAAAACAACAGAGAAGTTTGTAGAGTCCAGTAAAGACCTGGTGGATACCAACAGCTTCCTTGGAGAAGGTTTGACATTTGGAAATCTCCACAACAATAACTTGGGGGAAAGCAAAGTGTCCGTACCTGACATGAACATCTCTTCTTCAGTCCCACCTCGCCAGCGCCTAAAGCCAACCCACTCCAAGTTGTCCTCTTGTGTTGCTGCATTAGTAGCTCTGCAGGCCAAAAAAGTTGCATGTATCCCAAAAGACGATCAAGCAAGTCTTACAAAAGAACCTTCTGGTTCTTTTAAAGATGGTATTAAGGGCAGTCCCAAAATGCCCAAGTCACCAAAGAGTCCAAGAAGCCCCCTTGAGGTGGTGAGAAAGACCAACAAGCAGCCTGAAAGTCCTCGGAGTGTGTGCAGTGATAGCAGTGGAAAAGGCTCTCCTTCCATGGCAGCTGGCTCTCCGCCAGCCATTCCCAAAGTTAGGATAAAGACTATTAAGACATCCTCTGGTGAAATTAAAAGAACTGTCACTCGCATTTTGCCAGAAAGTGATGAGTTGGGCAAATCTTCTGAAGAATCACCTGCAGAAAGCTTAGCTGCTGAAGAATTTATTAAATCCTTTCCTTCGCCTGACACTAGTGCCGTCATAGAAAATGAGGCAAGCAAGACTTCCACAAAAAATGGAGCTGCTGTGACTATTCAAGTGTCAAATGTAGCAAGCCCCCTGGTTGATGGCATGAAAGTAGATATTGCTGCAAACAGCACATCCACTGCATCTTTGTCTCCTGTGTCCAATTGCAGCAGTGGTGCCATAAAAATAGGTGCTGTCAGTCAGCAGCCCAGTAAGAGGCAACAGCAACAGCAGGGCATTGCAATACAGCCATCTAACTCGACCACTTCCAGCCTTCTTCCCAAGGCAATACATTTGGCAAACCTTAATTTAGTCCCACACAGTGTTGCTGCTTCCGTTGCAGCAAAATCATCTGTGCAAAGACGAAACCAGCCTCAACTAACGCAAATGTCAGTGCCACTGGTTCATCAAGTAAAGAAAGCTGCTCCTGTAATCGTGGAGGCATTTAATAAAGTACTACATAGTGCCAATCCTGTGCCAATATATACTCCAAACCTCAGCCCACCATCTGACAGCAGTATTCATTTACCTACATCTGGGTATTGTTGCCTAGAATGTGGGGATTCATTTGCCTTAGAGAAAAGCCTAACTCAACATTATAGCAGGCGAAGTGTCCACATTGAAGTAATGTGCACTCAGTGTTCAACGGTGCTGCTCTTCTTTAATAAGTGTAGTTTGCTTAAACACGCAAGAGATCACAAAAGTAAAGGGTTTATCATGCAGTGTTCTCAGCTGTTAATGAAACCAATTTCCATAGACCAAATGTTTTCATCCTCTCCTACAAGCTCTTCAGTGTGTTTGGCCCCTCAAACTTTGCACTTGTCGTCTTCTTCGTGTAAATCCAGTGCTACATTGGGAAGTGGTACGGGAACATCTACCAACGTTCAACCAGCCATGCCTCTCTATGCGGACCCATTGCGGCTAATCCGTCAGGGACTGAAGTGTCTTGAATGTAACAAGCAGGCACCAGATTATGTTGCTCTAGCAGCACATTACCAGAGAACTTCAGAAGATAATGAGGGACTGGTAAGTAATTTCTTTGACATATTGGTTATGTGTTTATGCATTAAAGGAATTACCCTTTGAAAAATAAATTAAGCATCAAGGTAGGAAGTGAATTATTTATGCTCTTGTTATTGTATTGGAGCCAGATTTAGCAGTGATGGTGGAGAGTGAACTAGGAAGCAACTTGCATTAAAATGTTGGGCTGCAAGCACCAAAGCACTGTAGCACTAGGGACAGAGGGTGGTGAGCTCTCTAGGCACATCTACACATTCATTAATGGGCTGTAATTACAGCACATTAAGTTTAGTTAGTACCTGTAATTACAAGTACTAACTTAATGTGCCTTAATCAGTGCTGCTGCACGTTAGCACCGGTGCACGCTTTTTTTGTGATGCTAATGCTCAGGAGACTAATTCTACTGCACATAACAGTGCATTAGCACGGGTTTTGCTTGCTGTGCTAATGGGCAGTAGAATTGGTTTACTGTGCCTTCAGCTTCTCATGTAGATGCACCCTCTATGTGCCTTTGAAGAGCTTGCGCTTAAGCATCGTAGTCTTTAGTTTTGATTTTGTCAGTACAAGAAACACTGCGCGATTAGCCCTTACTGCTGCTTTGCAGAGAAAAGAGGCTCAGGGTAGGCAGAGGAGTGTTGGACTTGCACGGATTCTCAGTTTGTAAAGGGAGGAATTCCTGAGAGCTGGAGATCAGTAGTTGGTCAGAAAGAAGTGTGCCAGAACTCTGTAAAGTCTGTTGAGGGAGTCATGTGACCATGTTTAAGTTAAGCTTTTCATAAGGTTTCGAAATGGGTTTCATTTGCGTAGCACTTTGAACTCTGAGGCCTGGGTTATATAGTTGGCCTGGCGAGGCATCAGTGAAAGAAGAGAGGTTGAAAGGCCAGAAATGCAGCATCCTGCAGTATTGTGGCAGGCTCTTTTTTGCCCTGCTTGTAATCGGGCCCAGACCTGCCAGAGGCTTGTGGTAGGATATTAAAGTAGGAGCCCAGCATGTTGGTGCACACAGTCTGCTCCTCAGCAAACGACTCAAGTAAAAGGCTTCTCACCCAGTTGAAGAAACTGCTGCTGTCTCCGCAGTGCTCTGGCACACTTCTGCATGATAACTGATCTCTAGCTCTGAGGAATGTGTTCCTTTGAAAGCAGAGAATCTGTGCAATCCTAAAACTCCTTGGGCTGCCCTACCCACAGAAACCAAAGAGGGGCCATTCCATTGTTGTACAGCAAGACTGCCCCTCAGATTATTTGAGGGGATGGTCTGTCATATAACATCCTTATCAAATATTCTTAAACAACCAGTAGTCAAACAGCAGGCAATTTAAAGAAGGCAAAGCTTTCCATATATTTTTAGCTACTAATAAGATGTATCTGAATTGTAAATGCTGGGAGACCCCAGGTGTAATTCTCTTAACTGGATCCATAAATCAGGACTTCAGGCTGTCATGGCGTGGTCTGGTCTGTCTCTGCCCTAGACAAGACAGCTATTTGTTCCAGATCAGACCATTTTTCCTTAGTTTTTCATCTAATAATACTCCAGATAAGAAAACTATTGGGAGCGCTACTCTGGAATTTTAAACTTTCTCAGACCCACTTTATTTGCTGTAGTATCTCTCCCTGTTAGATCTGTACCACAAGCAAGGAATGGATTACCTGATCCACTGGTCTTAGATTAGTCAGAGATTTTAAGAGCAAAAGGGATCATTTGAGCTGTTTATCCTGGCTTCCAGTAGGACCCTGGGCAAAGAACTAAACTTTGCCATAGACGCATCCCTTTTGTTTGAGAAATAGCACACCTTTAAGAAAGATGCCCAGTTTTGATTTAAAAGCCTTAAATGCGAGAGCATCCACAAACAATTTGCTCCTGGCTTCTACCAGCTATTATCAGAAATGCCATTTCTATGTTTGGTGGTAGTAGTTCATCATCATGTCACCTTTTACCTTTTTTCTCAGATAAACTAAATAGATTGAGCTACTTAAGCCTCTCATGGTATATCATGTTCTTTAGCATTCTTGTACCTCTTTCCTGAACCTTTTCCAATTTTTTAACTTTTTCTTTTTGAAGAATGGGCACTACAACTGGATGCAGTATTTCAGTAATGGTCTTACTAATGCTAGCTTCCTAGTCCTATTTGATAGTCCCATGGTTATAACCTGAAAGTTTGCTCATATTCATTTTCTCAGCTACAGCATTGTACTGGAAACTCATGTTCAGTTGGTTCTCTGCTGTTTTATCCCAAGTCCTTTTCAGTCTCTGCATTCCAGGAGACCGTATAAGCACTCCTTTAAAGATAAAGTTGTGTCTACGCACCTAATGAAGGTTTGGTGGCCTTAGCAGCTGGCCCTTGAATGTACATTTTAAGTTACTTTTAACACGCTGTGTAGCTAGAACTACTTCTTCTTCGGTAATGAACACCTCATGATGGCCTCACTCAATTAAAATGATGAAGCTGTCACTAAGTGGGGGAAGATTCCTGTTTACAGAAGAAAGAACGTTCATGGAAGCCGGGAGAAATCTATAGAGCTTGCTGAAAGTGGATAAGAATTTAGTGACAAAAAGATTTTGTTAACCTGCAGTTAAGATTCCCCTGTAGTATCTTGTGCCTTCTACTAATGTCAAGTTCAGCAAAACCCAGTGTTCTGAAGATCAGGAAATGGGGAGTTAAGGTGACACCCCCACGTAGCCCTGTGAAAAGCCAGAGCATGTGCATTGAGGTTCTGTTGGGATACTGCTTACAGAGGACACTGGTAAGTTGGACCAGTTGTGCAACTCGTACTTCTAGAACACTGAGTGTGACATTGTTTTGCTGGAATCAACATTCTGAAAGTGTTCAAGATACTAAGGAAGAAGCAAAATCCAATAGGCTTTACTGGATTTTAAAAAAGCTTCTTTGTCAGTGAATGTCGTAGGTTCTTTGACAGAAAAATGATATTGGTAGGAGTTAGAGGTCACATAGGTATGATCATACCAATATGATTATACCATAGTTGTTATGTGTGTGAGATGCCTCTGGGGCCAGATAAAGGCTTTTTCTCATAGGATCACAAAGCAGTTTGCCAAAGAAGGAAGTAGTATTATCCTGTTTTGTAGAAATGAAGGATACTGAAGCATGGAGAGGTAAAATGATTCTTCCACCATTACCCAGGAGGCCAGTGGTATGGCTGTGAATACGCCCAGGTTTTCAGATTCCCAGGCTAGGCTGCATAAGTGCTGTGTGACTGCTTGTGTCCTCTCTCTGTATTGCTTGGTTATGGTAGAAAGGAGATAGTGACCATGCTTCCAACTGTTTGAAATATGTGGTTGCTAACAGCCCAGGAGCAACATCTCAGACAGGCCTGAACACCAACGCCTTTGACAGTTTTTTTAATACAATAATGTTCAACACATGAACCAAGACTAATGTGTCTGTCTTCTCCATCCCTCTCCTCCACAATATAAGTCTCTGCCCACCCACCACCATTTCAAAGGCACCCTCCACTCCTGTCCCATTTAGCCATTATCACTTTAGAAGGTAGATGTATGTGAAAACATTCACAGAGCCTGTGAACTTCAAGAAATGCAGTAGCTGATCTCTTTGAGGCATCTGCATTTTGGGAACCTCTTGCCTAGAAAACCTGAAATGAGAATCCCTAACTTTTTCCTTGTGACCCCGTGAAGCTCAGTACATTTCAAGACAATCCAAATAAGCATGTGGATCTGAGAGTCCTTGGAAGAATAGCCTTGAACCAGAAAAGTCCTCTCAACTCTGCCTGTACCGGAACTGGATCTTTGCTCTAATGTCCAAAATTAATCTTTGCTCATTACTTTGCTATATCTAGATGCCCTGCACAGGCTAAAACTGGAAGAGAAATTTTTTTTTTAGGGAGTATGGATGAAGGTTAGAGGGAAGGAGCTGTACACCTTCTCCTGCAGTATAGGAAGAGTAGAGAAATGTAAAGTGGCCTGTTCATCTTGATGTAACATTCTCAGCTAGATGAATATGGCTTGGAGCATTATCTTCAAAGCTTATAAACTGCCTCAGGTATCTTGGTGCATATTCTAATCCTCTATTCCCAGTGCTTGAAAGCCTGTGGTATGCATCCATCATGACCATTCTTAAAGACTTCTTACCCCAGTCTTAGCACTATGTTTTTGGTGTGTGCTTTCTACATATCTGCTTTCAGCTTCATACTTAGGTCAGGGTTTCCCTTGATCCTAGCTCTCAGTGTTGGCAGGAACAAAGAGGCATTCATAAAGAAAGCCGCCTTGCCATGTCCCCCACTCACGGCTGGAGACAGATAAAGTCTTTGTTCCATACAACATCTCAGGGAGAGTGACAGGACCTTCTCTGGTCTCAGCACACACCCAGGAGGGGAAAATGCAGGACTGTTAAGTGCCCATATCCTTATTCCTCCCAACTCATCATATTGTCCGTGTCCATGTCACCCCCTTCCAGCATTATTCACCCCTGACTGTAGTCCTCTTAATCTCCCTCCCCTTTACTCCCTTCCCTTGCTACAGCCTTAAACCACTCTCCAGGTTCCCCCCAACTCATCTTTGCTCCTGTTAAGCATTCAGACATATAATTTATTTTCTTTTTAAAAATTGAACATCTCCTGAATTTTTGGGTAGCACTAAGCTGGATAGTTAGCAGACACATAAGAGGATAGGATTAGGAGTCAAAATGAACTCAATATATTGGAGAAATGGTCTGAAATAAATAGGATGAAATTCAATAAGGACAAGTGCGAACTGCTGTGCTTAGGAAAGAGCGATCAAATACTTGAATACAAAATGGGAACAACTGGCTAGCCTGCAGTGTCCTAGAAAACTACAGGCTATAGTGGACTGCAAGCTGAATCTGAGGCTATAGTGGAATATTCCTGCAAAAAAAGATCTAATTGCCTGCTGGGTTGTACTAACAGTAGGGCTAGAGAGAAATTGTAGGAAGAGTCTTCTGCTCTGTCCAGCAATGGTAGAGCCTTAGGTGGAGCACTGTGGGCACCTAACTTCAAGAAAGACGTGAACCAAGTGGAGCACCTAGAGGAAAGCAACTAAAATGATATGAAGTCTAGAAAATATAACATAGAAGAAAAGCTTGGAAGCACTGGGCATATTTAGCATAAAGAAGAAAAGACTGAAGGCCAACTTGATACCTATTCAGTTACTATAAAGAGGTTGGTGATGATAACCAGCTGATTTTTGTATAAAAATGGACAGAACAAGAAATCCTGGGCTCAAACTGAAGTAAGAAAAATATAGGTTGGATATCAGGGAGAACTTTCTAACCGTGAGGGTGGTTAACATGTTACCTAGGGAGCTTCTGAAACCTCTGTCCTGGGAAGTCTTTAAGTGCAGTTTAGATGAAGATGATGCACCTTGAGCAGTGTGGTGAACTAGATAACTTCTGACAACTCTTCCAGCTCTGTTATTATATGACTAGCCAATGGCCTGTCATGAATGATGGAGCATTTCAGGGAGAGCTTACCTGCCCTCCACCACACATCCTTTGGGGTGGGCCATGTGAACCAGGGTGGGCAATTATTTTGGGCGGAGGGCCACTTATCAAGTTTTGGCAAGCTGTCAAAGGCTGCATGGGTAGCTCCACCCCTTGGCAGGTGCCCCGCCCCCTGGTCACCATCTTGTGACTGGAAGTCCCGCCCCTTAACCCCTGACCTTTGCCACCAGAAGTCCATCCCCTTGCCCCCGGAAGTACTCCTTTCAGCAAGGGGTTGTGCCATCTTGGAACCAGAAAAATACCAAATTATATTCTAAAAAGGAAACATCTACAGCATTCATTACTCTGATTTCAAAAAATATTTTTGTCCCAATTTACATGTGTTTGTGTAGTGTTCGTAGAGGGAATTGTGCAATAGCTTAAAATGAAGTCTTACTCTTGTATATTGTGGGGGGTAGGTATAGGTTTGTGGGGGGCTGTGGGTGTGTGGGTATGTGGGGTGAGGGAGCATGTGGGTATGTGTGTGGGGGTTTGTGGGACTTGTGGGGAGCTGTGTGTGGGGGGAGGGTGCCTGGGCTGTGTAAGGGGGTATGGATATGGGGGTCAGTGTGTATGGCAGTGCGAGGGGAGTGTGGGTGCATGTGTATGGTGGGGTGTGTGTGTGGGACTCATCCTATGAACACACCCACACCCACCCATTCTGCCCCTGGCTGCACATCCACACCCACCCACTTAGCCCCTGGGTCCACAACCAAACCCAGCCATGCGCCCACACTGCCCCTGGGGTGGGGCGGGTTGGGCTGCTCAGTCCTACTGAGGCTCCTCCTGGGTCCTACTGCCCCTGTCTCCTACCAGCTGTGACAGGAGCCAGGGCAAGTCAGTACAGGTTTAAAGCCTAAGGGCTCCCTTCGCCTCCAGCTCCCTGCCTGAGGGGGCGGGGCCTGTGCAGCCAATTGCCACCTGCCCTTTCCAGGGCACATGTGTAGTTGGTCCCCCGGCGTTATGGACAGACAGACGGAAGTACTAAGCCTTTTATTATTTTAGAATTCTATGATTGCTGTACTTTGGTTACATTTACCACTGCTCTGCCCCTCCTCTCCCCCCCAATAAAGAAAGGACTGACTGTAGTAAAGTGCCTACAATGTCATTTTTAGATTTCTTCCAGAGATGGGTTCTGATCTTAGAATGCCTGGATGTAGGTTTGGTTCAGTAACCAAAACTCATCACTATGAGATGTGCAGGGTATTTGAAAATTATTTGATTAATAACCTTCTTGGATACTTTGCCTGTTCATGCACAGTGTGGCTTCTTGTACTTCCAAACTTAACTCTTATTGGATACCTTGTTCAACATACTTACTAGCTTCTTTGGAGGAGCTTCTATGCACTAGTTGGAGTAAATGTCAAGTGACTGAGACCTTTTGGGGCTTTATCAGAGCCATGGCTTGACTGGGTAGAATTTGCCAGTCAAGATAAAAAATTTAAAATAATTTTGGGATCCCTTAGGTCAAGTGACCCCAGATTTGGATCACTAACTATACCCTGCCCTTTCATGAAACGTGCCATATTTTAGGGTAATTTGAGTAACCTGTCAGAGGGCACAGCACTTAAAGGATGATTCTTCTAAACAGAAGAATCCTCAACCTTATCTGGAAGGGAGCTGATTCTCCTGTGTAACATTTAGTGTCCTCGCCTCCCTTGGTACTAAATACAAATTTGCTCACTGCAGCTTGGCTTTCTTGCAGTAACCGTCTTGGTTGCATTACCTTTTTTGCCTGTCACATGAATATTTGGAGGGGAGGGAAGGGGAATCTCAACAATAAGTTTAAGTTTATCTATGCTGGAAGGTCTAAAAAACAATTCCTGTTTTTGTGAAAGATGCTGTATTACAGTGGTGGCCAATCTTTTTGGCAAGCCTTGCTCCCTACCTCATCTGCTACACGCCAAATGCAGTGGTTGCCTGTGCCACTTGGTGGCATGCATGCCATGGCTTAGCCATTCCTGCATTAATATCATCTTAAGAGGGGCAGGAAACTTGTCCCATTTGGACACTTCTTGGGGTCAGGTGTCATCTTCTATAGACTTGTGGATTGATGACTTGAAGAGTTCTGCTTTCAGGAGAAAGAATAAAGTTCTTCATCCCACAATACTGAAAGAAATGGCCCATGAAATTTCACATCTGATAGGAAGGATTTATTAACAAAATCTATTAAGTTGGTTACAGTTCTGCATGACTGGAGAAGACCTAGCATACTATATATTTTTAAGAAAGGCACAGAAATGGTCTGGAGTGTTACAGGTCTGTTTGTCTGACCTCAATAGTGCGCAGTTTTAGAACAAGTTTTGAAGGAAATAATGATTAAAGACATGGAGTTAAAAGGAAAACGGGACAAACTGCACCATGTTTTTAGCAAAGCTAAATCAAGCCAGATTGACCTAATGCTTTTCAGTGCCTGAATTTTTGGGTTAGGGGTATGCAGTAGATCTGATCTGTCTACAGTTTGGGAAAGTATGTGGCGTTACATAATAATTGCGAGTTAAACTGGAGAAATTAGTAAAGGAATTATACAGTGAGAAAGAAACTCTCTAAAAGGGAGATGACAATGGATTGTACTGAAAGGGTCATATAGGCTGCAGGCACGTTGCTAGTGAAATTCCTCAAATATTGGTTTTATGACTAATCTTGGGATCTTGTACAGGAAGAACTCATTGACCCTAAGGACTGGAGTAATAGAAATGGGATGAAATTCAATACTATAAAATGCATTGTTATGCACTGAAGATCTAATAATAAGAATTTCTGCTATACAATGGGAGCTCATCAGCTGGAAATGAGGAGGAAGAAACTGGACTCTTACTTGATCACAAAATCACTAGAGGCCACTAAAATGATGTAGTCCATAAAAAGGCAAATGTATCTGAAGAGGTTGTTCCAATAAAGACAGAGACACATTAGTGCCTTTCTACTTAGCACTTGTGAGACTTTACTGGAATATGGTACACAGCCTTGATCACCCATATTTAAGGAGGAAAAAATCAGACTGGAACAGGTGCAGAGGAGTGTTCCTTGGAACAGAGAGCCTGTTTCATGAGAGAAGGCCAAAAGAGCTTGGTGTGTTTGGCTTAGAAAAATGAAGTGCAGCAGACAGTGAAGAGGCTGGAAGCTGCTGCACTGAGGTCTGCGGAGCCTCAGCCCAGCATGTTGCTAGTGGCAGGTACACGTGCACCTTCAGGCGGATGGTGGGGGAGCTGTGAGGGCCCTGGTTCTTGTTGTGCTGGTGCAGCCTTGGCCCCTTCCCTGCTGTCTACCCCAAAGCACATGTACCAAGCAAAATGCCTTTGTGTGCCATGCTGGCATACGTGCCGTGGGTTGCTGGCCCCTGCTTTAGAAAATAACAAGATTGAACTTCGGCAAAAACTCAGGAGTGACCATTGGAATTGACTCCTGTCCCTTACCCAACCAGGAGTGTTGGTACTCTCTGAGGTCTGTTACAAAACGAGCTTTTTCTCCAATTCATTGAAATAAGGGGAGAAAGGGCTGTTAAACTGAAAACCTTCTGGAGGAGCAAAACTTGAGTCAGTGCTTGCAGCACTTTCTGTGAGTAGAGAAAGGGAAAAGAGTGGGGGGGAAAGATCTATGTCCTCAGGTCAGAGGAGAGCAATAGGATGAGGGAGGAGATGAATAGAGGGAGGTGATGAGTGGGGAGAAGTGAGCTGTGTAGAGCAAGTTTGAATGCTGTGCCTGACAAAAAAGGAAGGGAATCAGGAGGTGTAGTAAAGGGGAATGGCAGGAGGTCATGTCAGGTTCTTCTTTTGAAGAAATAGGAAAGATTTTGCATGAGGGGAGTGTTATCAGATGTGGGCTTGGATGCAGGAGCCAGTGAGGTTGCAGAAATAGCAGCGTTGATGAAGAATATATCAAAGCTGAAGAGGGATCTTATACAGTTGCAGCGGTTTTCTCAGAGACATACAGAGAAACAGAAGCAAAGTAGAAGCTCAGAATTAATCTACATTGGGAGACTGCAGGATGGAGTTTGCAGTTTGACCGACAAAAACATGTAGGATGGAAAAGAGTGAAAGTGAGTGGAAGGATCCTCCAGAGAGGAATATATTGAGAGTGGCACAAAGACATGGGCATAAATGGGCTGGAAGTCAGGAAGGGGCAGACATTGGGCAAAACTAAAGAGGATAGGTTGGGGATTGGAGCAGGAAGGTGAAAATTGAGAAGTCAGAGAAGAAAATAGTTTCGTGAAGGTGGTCAAGTGAGTGGCCATTTCTTCTAGAGAGAGAGTTGTCCTGGGTGTCCAGGTAAAAAGGGCTGAGTACAATGGGCAGTTAATGGGGAGGGGGAATTGGAACAGACACGGGAGAAGTTAACATTAATGATGAAGGTAGGGGGTTCTGTTGGAATGATGATGTTACAACCCTAGAAACCAGAAAGTTAAGGTTCCTAAAGCATTTAGAGTGGTGTAGTATCAATGCCTCTATTTTGGCACACCTAACATTTTATATTAGAGCTCCACTTGGATTTCCTTTAACTGTCAAACCTCAAATGTTAACTCAAGCAGCTAACTCTGGACTTCTCTGGATTTTTAATGGTGGCAAGACTTCATAGATTTCATAGACATTAGGGGTGGAAGGGACCTCAGAAGATCATTGAGTCCAGCCCCCTGCCCCAGGAGCAGAAAGTCAGCTGGGGTCACAGGATCCTAGCAAGATAAACGTCCAACTGACTCTTAAAGGGATTCAGAGTAGGTGCTTGCCCCACCTCTGGCGGCAGTCTGTTCCAGGTCTTGGGAGCTTGGACTGTAAAGAAGTTCTTCCTTATGTCTAACCTGAAATGGTCTTGGAGAAGTTCATGACTGTTTGACCTTGTCATCCCATGGAGCGCTCTGGTGAACAGGCGTTCTCCCAGATCCTGATGAACATCCCTTATAAACTTACAGGCAGCCACCAGGTCCCCCCTGAGCCTGTGCTTTTCCAGGCTGAAGAGTCCCATAGCTCACAGCCTCTCATCATAAGGCCTGTTTTCCTGCCCTCTGATCATGCATATGGCTCTCCTCTGGACTCTCTCAAGCTTCTCCACATCCTTTTTAAATTGTGGAGCCCAGAATTGGATACAGTACTCCAGCTGCGGCCTCACTAAGGCTGAGTACAGTGGGAGGATGACATCCTGGGATTTGCTAGAGAAGCATCTATAGATGCAAGTCAGAGTTTTGCTTGCTTTGCTGGCTGCAACATCACATTGGTGGCTTATATTCATCTTGTGGTCAATCATGACCCCCAAGTTTGGAGTTGAAGGCTATCAGGTTTTTGTCCGCCCATTTTCTGAGCCTGTCAAGGTTGGCCTGGATCACCATCCAGTCCTTGGGCGTGGATGCTTTACCCCAAAGTTTGGTGTCATCGGCGAACTTGGCCAGTCCGCTCCTGACACCAATCAACGTCCACATCATTAATGAAGATGTTGAAAATGATGGGCCCAAGGACGGAGCCTTGGGGGACCCCACTGGTCACAGCACACCACAACGATTGACTTCAGTCAACTACCACTCCCTGGGTCCAACCTCGAAGCCAATTCCCCAGCCAGCGGACCGTGATGTAGCAGAGGCCTCAGTTGGCCTGTTTTTCTATAAGACGATTGTGGGATACCAGATTGAAAGCTTTTTTAAAGTCGAGATATATGACGTCAATCTATTCTCCCTTGTCCAGGTGATATGCCACCTGGTCGTAGAAGGAGATGAGATTGATCAGACAAGACCTACCCGCAACAAACCCGTTCTGGCTGTCCCTCAAGAAGTTGCCTTCAGCCAGTTCGTCAAGAATGGTATCTTTGATTTTCTCCACGGTCTTTCCAGGGATGGAGGTCAGGGTGATGGGCCTGTAGTTCCCCGGATCTACTTTCCTCCCTTTCTTGAAGATAGGCACCACATTGGCTTTCTTCCAATCCTCGGGCACTTTGCCTGAGTGCCACAAGTTCTCGAAGATCCATGCTAGTGGCCGAGCTATGATGCTTGCCAGCTCCTTAAGTACCCTGGGGTGTAAGCTGTCTGGGCCAGCTGGCTTGAAGGTGTCCAACCTCTCAAGGTGTTCCTTCACATAGTCAATATTGATGAAGGGTAACAACTGTCCCTCACCTTGGCCGTCCCATACCGTATTGAGCAGGGCCATCCCTTGGGGCTGGTGAAAAACCAATGCAAAATACCTGTTGAGCAGGTTGGCTTTTTCCTGGGCGTCGGTTGTCAGTTGACCCATATAGTTTAGCAGGGGTCCAGTGTTACCCTTGCTTTTCCTCTGGCTCCCCACATATCTAAAAAAGGACTTTTTATTGCCCTTGATACGTGTAGCCAGTTGGAGTTCAGTTGCAGCCTTGGCTTTCCTGGTTCGCTTACTACAGGTCCGGACCAGTGTAGAGTACTCCTCCTTTGGGGTGGACCCAGTCTTCCATCCATTATAAGCCTTTCTTTTTAGACACAGGAGGTCCACTAGTTCCCTGCAGAGCCAAGGGGGCTGCTGTGCCCTTTTGCTGCCTTTCCTCTGAGATGGGATAGACATTGCTTGTGCTTTCAGGATCACTCCCTTGAGGAGCAACCACTTTTCCTGAACTCCCCTCCTCTTTGGGTCGTGGTCCCTTAGGGCCTCACCAACAAGCCTCCTGAGCTTGTCAAAGTCAGCTTTCCTGAAGTTGAGGACTTCTGCTTTGCTGACTGACTTGCCTGCTTTATGGCAGATGGTGAAGGTGATCAGCTCATGGTCGCTGTCTCCCAGCTTCCCTTCGATTGTTAGGTCGCTGATTAAGTCATCCCCTGTTGCCAGTACCAGGTCAAGCAAAGCTTTGCCTCTCGTTGGTCCATAGACTTCTTGAGTCAGACAGAGCTCATCCACACACCGAGGAAGCTTTGCGACCATTCAGATGTGGCCGAGTGCTGTTCCCACGAGATGTCGGTAGTTGAAATCTCATGACAACCATGCACTGGGAGCGTGCAGCCTCAGCTAGTTTCCTGGCGAATTCCTGATCAAGCTCTTGATCCTGACTGGGAGGTCTGTAGTAGACCCCCACCTTTGTGTCCCCTGTGCCTTGCTCACCATGGATTTTAACCCAGAGAGTCTCTAAATATCCACCCTGGGTGCCAACGTCAGCTTGCAGGGATGTGTAGGTTTCTTTGACACAGAGAGCTCCCCCCCCCACCGCCCTTTTTGCCCACGTGATCCCTCCTGTACAAGATATAGTCATCTATACCTGTGGCCCAGTCATAGGTGGAGTCCCACTAGGTCTCCGTTATCCCTATGAGATCGTAATCCTTTTGGTTTAGCAGGAGGGCTAGTTCGTACCTGTTGCTAAGCCCCAGAGGGGAGGGGACCTTGATGCGGTGGGCCTTGGGGCCCTTGACCACCTTGGTCCAACCCCCTGGCTGCACAATACGGGAGATCCCCGAGTCCTTCCTTGTCCTAGAAGGTGACCTTGGTCTACCCTCCGCCTCCAGGGGGTGAAGGGCCTGGCAGTAGGAGTCTGTCTCCTGCTTGCCATCCCTGATGGCACGCAGTCTCTGGACTGTGGCCTGGAGCTCCTTGATCTGACGCCCCAGAGACTCCAACGTGGAGCAAACCCCGCAAGCGGAGGTGGCCATGCTCCCGGTCCCAGGAGCCTGGAAACCTGCCAGGCAGCCCCTGCAGCCGAGAGCCAGGGGATCCGTGTGCGCGAAGCCAGGAACCATGGGCTCCATCTGGGTGGAGGCCTCTGAGGTGCCGGGGGGGGGCGGAGACTCCGAGGGGACCCTCGAGGTGCAGCGTGTGCCCATCTGTATCCTGCTGCTGAGAAGCTGGCTACTGATGGGACTAGCTTCCCTAGGGCTCACTGGCAGGGCCTTGGGCCCTCCCACTCACCCTCCTGCACAAACTCCCACACTAACTCACGCGCCGGGCAGACAAGCGTGCCTGTTTGCGAGGCTCCGGTCGCGTGACTCCCTGGGGGGCTAGACGAAGTAGGAGCCAGGGCAAGGCAAGACCCTCCTTAGCTCCCCTCAGCTGCCTCCCTACAGCTGATCTACACTAGCTCCTCCCTCCATGGGCCCCACTTACCTCTGGCTGTGCCGGGGGTCGCTGGGGGGCCTTCAGGGCGCGGGGGTGCGAAGGGCCTTCACCCATGCATCTCATGCCGCTCCCGGGGACTTGCATAACCATAGCTCTCAGTTAATGCATTATTGAATCCCCAACTAAGAAATTATATTCTCATGCCTTTAAAACAATTTATGTGAGTAGAGGGTTACTTTTGAGCAAAGGATGTTGGAGAGCATTGGGAGAAGTGACATGCTTGAGGCAGAGAGGGTAAAAGGTAGTTGGGTTTGAATGAGAAGTGCTGCGAGGAAGATGGAGGAGCGTAGAGACTTGTGTGCAGGGGAGAGCAGTGGAGTCTAAAGGTAAGAAAGGATGGGAACATAGAAGCATAGTGGATAAGGAGCAGGGAACCCAGTGATAACAGGGATAGATGCAGGGGTGGATTCAGGGAGGGCACAGTGGCACCTTCAGTTGATCTTGCCTTGGCAGAAGCAGCTGGGGACTTTTTTTTAAAAGCCTAGAAACAAGTAAGAATCCCCTCCCCCTCCCTCCATGCTCATTATTTCCTGCTGTGGTCTTTCTGGATTCTTTGCAACAAAAGAATTGCTCTAGTAGCATTTATTTATTTATTTTTTACGGAAAG
>NW_005841950.1:820748-821281 GCF_000455745.1 Alligator sinensis | reverse complement strand
TGAAGAATTGGCATTTTCCAAGGGTGTCTTGAATCTGACAAGAGGTGCCTTGAATCTAATGAGGTTGAGAACCACTGACGGAGAGCTTAACCATTTCTAGGAACAGTTCAGGCTTTTCTTTTTCTTTTCCCACATATATGAACTAAACCTAGCTAGTGCAGTGATGTCTCCTTATCGAAAGAAGGCCTAAAACAGCTACTCTACAGGGTGTAAATTGCCTCAATTCATCTTACTGAGGCAGTAACTGAAATGTAATGTCAAGTTAAATGTCAACTTTAAGTAATAATTCACTGCTAATCATTTGAACAGAAAATCTTCCTTCCAAAGACCAAAAAATACCTGAGACTGATGCCTTCCTGGTGACAAGGAGTTCCAACTGTTCTTTGGGTTCTATGTGATGAGGATAAGACCTACCCCCAAGGTGGTGGTGCACTTGTGGTTTTTGGGATCACTTGAGGGTTTTCTTTACTACAAGTGCTATGCATATGAAATCAGACATGGCAGTAACAGATGCTCTTGTAGTACATTTACAT
>NW_005841950.1:790709-820738 GCF_000455745.1 Alligator sinensis | reverse complement strand
CTTTCCCCTTTTTTGTTGTTCCACCCCATCACCCCTACTATTTGCTTGTTTCCTACCTTACTATATACACCATGGGAAGCTGCACTAAAAGTTCCTTTTCCATTTCTTCTACAGCTCAGATCCCTCACTTTAAATAGTATACACCTGTAACTTCTGTGTAGAAACTATGCTGTCAGAGAGTCAGTAGTGGGATGTGTGGGGTACATTTCAGTAGAGGATGAGCCAGTGCCAGGGTCAATGCTAATTTTTTTTTATCCTTTTAAGGGTCAGTAAGTCTCTTAAATGTGATGCTGTGCGTTCCTTGGATATGTATATTGCACTGATGTTGGCTTCTTTCCTAATTGCCATAGTAATATTTCTTTGGCCAAATTTTTTCCCTGGGTTTCAGTTGTGTTAATAAAAGCCACGTTTTATGAGGTTGGAGACACTATCCGAGGGAGGAAATTGGCCAGCAGAAATCTCACGGTGGTAATAATGTGGGAGAAACAAAGCACCTGGTTTGACTTTTTAATCCAAAGCTCTGTGCAGAACTGGCAGTTAGGAAAAGACATGGTCTTGTTTGTAAGATGACCAAATTTGACACCGAGTCATTTTAAGACCATTTTGTTTCACTGAAACAGGAAGCCCATGATGCTGTTTTTACACAGCCACTTTTCACAGTACAACTGTGCTTTAACCATGAATTTCCTGATTTGCAAATGCTTTTGCAACCGCATGGCCATGGCTTGTGAGGCTTCTTTTTTAAATAATGTCTTTTGACTTTCCTTATACCTCAGTGCGATTTTTTTTTTTTTTTTGTTTGTTTGCTTTTTGTTTGTTTGTTTCTCTGGGGAAACTAATACATCGATAGGGCTAAAATGAATGATTCTGAAATGATAGAGCTACTGTATTGCTTTTTCTAGATCTGTCTAAAAGAAAAAGCATGATGGACTTATAGGAAGCAATGAAAACTTGAGGAAAAAATATTTCTGGATTAAAGAGTAGGTAAGGGAATATGTGGAAAATCTCAATGTCATACAAGTTAGCATCTCCCTCTGACGTTCCTGATGCACACTGACTAAAGACCCTTCCGTACTGCAGCCAGATCCTTTTGAAAATTCATGATCAACTGGGATCAATAGTGGTGGGGGAAAATAGCATTGGGGAGTGTTAGGCAATTTTTATTTCTTGTACAAAGGAGGTGTACAAAAGAAGAAAAAACTGGCACCGTATCTAGACTGCAGGCTTGCCATGCCCCACAGCTCCACATGTGCTGCTACCTGGGCCGGGAGCAGCATAGGCAAATCTGGAAGGTTTTGAAGGCAAGTTAATTGACAAGGAGTTTTAGCAATGCTAATAAGCCTGGCCTCAGCGCTGCTGTGCTGGTGCAGCTAAGTTGCTTCTGGTCCAGGTGGCATTGTGTGGAGACATACAGCATGTTTGAGGGCATGTGGTTGGGCATGGTAAGTCTGCTGCATAGACCTGGTTTATGTCTTTAGGGTGGCATTTGTTTTTATGCAGAGGGTTAGTGCGGTGTTTACTTACCACATTATCCTTCCTCATTGTGCATATTGTAGCACTAGGACAAACCTTGGAGCGCACATAATTGGCCTACTTTAAAAGTCAGGAGTTTTGCTTTGTTTCCTTCACTGATATTAAATCTTTGTTCTTCACAGAATGAGGAAGGTCACTTAACCTGACCTTAAGAGGCGGGGAAGTATAATTTCCCTCCATCTTGCAGTTAAAGTAACTGAGGATTTCAGAGGTTGCAAGAAATTTGCTTTTAGCAAAGTAAGAAGTAAAACCTACATCTAGTAGTGCAGACTTAAGAGAATGGCGCTCATTGTTTGAGGCAGTGTGTTTGCCTGTGAAAAGGGACTAATCCTGTATACGCACCCACAAAGTCCTTTAAAACCGTGTATTAATGTAAGCTATATAAATGTTGAATTTATTAAAAAAAAATCTGAGAATATACTTAGATCCTTAAAACAAATTTTCAAGAGCCAAGAACCTTGTTTCCCCATGCTCGGCTGTCTAGGAAATAGCTGTTCAGTCTGATTGCAGGGGGTATATGCATTCCCACGGAGGGCTGGGAAGGCGCAGAAACAACATGTTATGTGGCCATCATGAAAGAAAACTGAGGGCTTAGTGGGGACAGGCAGAACAAAGCAGAAAGGACCTCCTCTAGTTTGTCAAAGAGGAGTTCCTCTGAAACTTAATAGGAGGAGGTCTTGGCTCTACAACTTATCCTCAGCTCACACTCTGTTCAGTTTCTTCCCCCTATGTTATACTAAGCCAAATTATCCCCTCTGATATTATACTTCCCCCCCAATGTTTCCTCCAACACATCTGTGTTCATGTCCATGCCATGTTCTGCCTATATGTTACCTAATGTTTCTGGTGAAGTGATCAGTTTTGAAATGATAATACTTCAGAGTTAACTAATCTAGTCAAATGAACGGATAGATCATGCTAGCTGAGATATTATTTTAGTCAGTCTGCAGACCCATGTAAACATCATGTACTATTTATGCTCTGTTTATATTGTCCTGGTTGTCTTGACATGGAAACCAGAAACTTTTAGTGTTACTTAAATTCAGAAGCATCCATTCAGAAAATAAAATGTGAGAAAAATGACAATTCATTCTGATATCGATAAATAGTTCCATCAGTATTAAAAAGTTAACAGGATATTGAAAAGATTGTTTGTTCTAGATTCTGGTCTAGCATTTAAAAGAAGAAAGAAAATTAGTCATGGCAGCCAAAGATGCATAGTAGCCGAGAAACAGATGTTCTACTTGCAACTTAAAGTAGGACTTAGAGTAGTAGTTCTTGACCTTTTTAGACTCAGGACACACTTATTGGACTCAAAGAACACCTTGGAAAAAGCCAGCTCTTAGCTTTTACTTTTTTTTATTTATAGAAAAAAATGGAGCAATTCTGTTGCAAAGAACTGACCACAGCAGGGCAAAATGTGTTTGACTCTATGGACTTACATTTGAAATATCTGGATTTATCTTATGAATCATGTGTAGGTGTGTGCACAGCTAACAGTGGTAACTCATACTGAGAAAGGGAGACCTCCTGAAACAGACTGTGTACTATGTTTTAAAATATTCTCCATTTCTTCTTTTTCTACGTGGCTGCAAATCTGTGCTGGGGTATATATTGGGACCCTCCCAAAACCATGCTGATACAGTTCTGGAGGCTTCAACACAAACACTCCCCACTTTGACACAGCTCCATCCCCAAAGGCCACAAGCTCTAGTTCAGTGGATCTCATCCAGGGTGCCGTGGCACTATGGGTTGCCTTGAGAGCCTTTCAGGAGTGCTGCAGGGTACCATGCAGTGTTAGCACTATTAGGTGGGCAAATATGATTCACAAGATAAACCCAGAGATTTTGAAATAAAAATAGTGTTAAAAACATGCTAACCAGTTGTGGTCTTCCTGATTTCTTTGCAATAGAAGAAGTGCTCTGTTATTTTTCCACATTAAAAAATTAGTGAAAATGACGAACTGTCGTTTTCTGAGTAGTGCCTTCAGTCTAAGGCTGAGAACTACTGCTCTAGGCTCACCCACATGCTGCAGCAGTTAGGTGTAACAGAAGTCTTTGGTTACAAAAACCAAGAAGATCTATACACTGGACACATTGGGAAACAGCTGAAGTTGTCATATGTCTAATGTACATGACACAGTCCATCTATAATAGCACATAATCTCTCTTCCTCCACCCACAGGTATTTTCACACCATCATACCTAGTGTACAGCACTGACCCTTCCACTGCCTTCTAAGATTCAAAGTGTCAGCCTAGAATCAGTTTGCTATCTTTTCAAATAAAACGTCAGGCAGGCAAAACTCCATTGGTTATGTTTGATTTACAGTCTCAAGATTTTCTCTTCAATCATGAGGGGTAGGGGAAAAAAAAGAAAGCTGAGATTTTTAAGCATCTTCTTGATGCCAAATACACTTTGAGTAGTGAGAAAGAGGGAAACTGTTTGAAGAATGACAGCTGAAAACTTTGCTTAATGAAAATCCTTTTTTCCCTTTACCAACAGTTCCTCTTCTCAGAGTTTTGAATGGGTTTTATTAACCCTTTCTGAATGTTACACACAGTAAAAGTGTGCTAAAGGAATAGCATAAAGGTTGTAAAATTATACATTCAAAAGTTAGGGAATGTCTATTGAAGTTGCTTCTGCAACCTGTCTTCTGGCCCTTTGTGCATATAACAATACCATATGTATTGACATGATCGCAAGCTGTTTTCTCCATAGAATGGATGGTGCTTGGGAATCCTTTATCCTGTCCACTGTGTGGCTGCATGCTTTACATAGTGCCCATCATTCATGAAGACAAGGCAATTCTTTTTTTTGAATGGCATCCACATCTATGCTGCTTCTAGCAGAGCATTTTGTAGTATTGCCCACTAGAGTGGGCTTGTATCCCCTCCTGCCTCATTACCCTGTTCTTGGACATTGAGGGCAAGATTATAAAAGAGGGTTTGGCCCACACATCTACAGCTGCCTCTCTTCCTTGAATCTGGGCAGCAGATGAACCATGAACTTCTCCATGCTGCTCCAGCCTCTTTGAAGACTTAGTGCTCTCATTAGATGTGTTCTTAAGTTAGGGTTAAACTAGAACTTTATCTTTGCTTTATTCATAACATTTTGCACACATCCTACTTCAGATGACAGGCTCTTAAAGGCATCATTGCAAGTCCCAGGAGGTGGCTTACATGCTTCTTTTTGAGAAACTGGAACTCAGAATTGGAAGTCATGCTTACTTTCTAATCCAAGAAACTCCTGCATTAGGCAGTTCTGAACTCTCAACCAGGAAGAGCTTTTCTTCCTCAGGGAACAGTCCATAAAGTTGTTGCTCTACTCTGACTTCTCCAAGAGAGCTCTAACCAGATACAAGTCATCTGCTTCAGAATGGTAAACCATTACTGGTCTCCACTGCCTGTGTAACCTGTATGCTTGCCATCATTGTGCAGACATGCCCACAGCCTCCAAGCTCTCAATTTCTTGCCTGGTCTGCAGAAAGTCACAGTTGCAATTGGAGGAAAAGCCTTTCTTAGTCCCAGACTAGTATAGATAATAGCCCTGTGGCAGTTTAGCTGTTAAAATCTAAGCTGTTTCTACTTTCCCTCATCTTCTCCTCCAGCATGTATAACTGAACTACATTAGGGCATATTTTCACAGGACAACAACAGACACATGCTAAGATGTATGGGCCACCTTGTCCCAAGTATCAAATCCTTCCTCAAAAGCATAGGGGGAACTAGAAGTTTTCACAGGAACAAACTCTTGGGAATTTTTACTGAGGGCTATTTTTCCCTAGTCTCATTCTTCTATATTGGCTTGTTTGAAACAAAAAACAGGCAACTACAGCTAGACTTCTGGCACAGAAAATGTCAGTCCAAATGGTTTATAACTGAACTAACATCTAAGTAACTGAAAACATGGGCTTATTATGGGGAGCTTGGGCAACCTTAATAATAGGCAAGGCTAATCAATAACGTGTGCAATGAGGAGACAAGGAGTTTAGAAACGGTCATTAATAGCTAGTAAGAAAACTTGAACAAATTTCCATGTACGGTTAATTTGAAAGATTGGGAATGCTTAGTTCTGAGACAGTAAATGATGGTTAAAATATAAAGAATGGTCTTTCGTAATACAAGAACAAAGGATTGTCTACAAATTATACATAATTACTTCTAACAAAGCATTGCAGCAAACATGGAGTGATTCAATATTAGACCTCATTCTGATGGGTAGATAAGAACTAATCAAGTTAATGGTTGCCTTGGTGCAAGTGATCGTGACCTGGTTACATTTTGTTTTCTGTAATCATAATAACCTCCCAGTCAGTAACATACATATATGCTTCCTTAAAAAGGCCTGTTTCTCAAAACCAAAATTATAGGGACCAAGATTTAGATATAAACAAAAATGTTGTTTAAGAAAGTTGTTTAAGTTGCTTAAGAAAGCCTAACTAGATGTTCTGCAAACCACAGCTCCTCAATTATGGAAGAATAATGATTTGGTTAAAAAAAAGTTTCTAGTTGTGAAAGCAACAATACAAAGTAAGAGCTCACCAAATAAGAACTGGAAAAAAAGAAAGTTGGTGACACTGAATATGAATTAAAAAATAAGAAAAGCAGGTAATTGATGAGGCAAAATAAGGATAATCAGTTAAATAACTTTGACTAACAGGATTAACAAGAATAAGAAGTTATTTAAAAAAAATAGGAAAGAGAAGAATCCCAATGGTGGGATACAGCAGGTGTGTTCAACCTCTGGCTCATGGTGCCATGTCATCTGGCATGCAGGGCTCCTTATAGGTATAGAAATTTGGCAGCAGGGAGTGGTGGTATGGTTCCCCCACTGCCAAATCTCTGAACCCATGCGGGAGCCCCATGCCCTGTGTACTGGACCTGGTGCCTGATCCCAGTGTGCAGGGCTGGATGAGGGTGGCACCAAGCCCCAGGGGCCAATCATTTGTGGCCGGGAGCAGGAAGGAATGGCACCAGGCCCCTGGGACCCACCCCTGGCATGCATGGGGTAGGAGAGGGTGGCTCTGGCCCCCAGGAGCTAATCCCAGTGTGCAGGGGACAGGGCTGGGACCCCCCCAACTCAATCTTGGCACGCAAGGAAAAGAATAGGGCCCCTGGGACCCTATCCTGATAGGATAAGGCAGTGTCAGATACCCAGGAAGGTGGGACAGTGCAGTGACTGGCTCCTGGGACCCAATCCTGATGTGCAGGGGGCACGAATGCGTGGCGCTGGGTACCAAGGCCCAATCAGGCCTGCAGACAAACCTGCACGACTCATCTGGCCTGCAGGGCCAAAAGATTGAGTACCACTGGCATAGAGCTATAACTAGGCAAGTTGATACAGTTGTCAGTGATGATGGAAAAGAGGACTTTCTGGTAAACATTAGTGGAAATATTCCAGTAAACATTCGTGTACTGTATTCAGAGCAAATTTAGTTGATATATATCCGTGCCATGTAACGATGATGAAATGCCCCAGCTGTGCTTACCACTGCAGTTGACAATCCCACTTGTAACTAAGCCTCGCTTACAGTAGATCACAGCCCACTTTTTTGTTCCTAGACAAAAAGATCATACACAGCTAAAAATTAAAAGAAAGAACTCCTAGATGTTCTACTGTAACACACCATGTGACGATGTCCCAGTGCTGTATGTGCCCACATACATTTTTCTAAAAAATTATTAACAGAAAATCAATCAGCTCAGCTATTTCATTGCATATTTAATAATAATGTCAAACTGGAAAAGAAACATTTTTAAAGGCATGATACACTTCAAGATTCTAAATAAAATTAGCTCTATATAAAGATATCTGTCATTAATGGCACTTCACTATTCTCTACAACATTTATGCTGGAGCTAAATATAAACTTGTATGAATTATTCTTATTTCTTATTATTTTATTCCAATTCTATACTTACTTCTTGGCAGGTCCATTTAAGCTCTAATGTACCCACCATGCCCACCCCCCCCAAGCAGCTGAGCATTTGAGCATCCCATTTGAGCATCCAGTAAATGGCCAGATTTTCATCAAAAGAGCTCAGCACTCAAAATTTCCTGTTCTTACTGAATACTCCTAAACTTGTGAAGTAATTTCAGTGAACGTGATAGCAGAGTTTGGGTGCTGTGCATGCTTAAAATCTGGATTCTTCATTTATGTGCTTAAATGGGAACTGGAAGAGGTCTGAATATTTGGCTATGGTTGTGGTTGCCGAGTAGTTTTGAAGATCTAGCCAGAGAAGTTTAAAAGCAAGGTGCTGGCCAACTCTTGTCCATTGAGGTTAATCTTATCCTAGCTCCTGGGAAATGGGGAGCAGGTTCAGAGGAAAAATTAAAACAAAACAAAAACAAACAATGTTGGTTCAGTTTTTAAAAGGTTAAGAGAATGATGAAGGCAGTTGGCTAGCTTAACACTGATCCTTGCTAAATGGCTAATAGAGGACTAATTACAAAATATCAAATCTGGTGGATCAGTTGATCTATCTTAAAAAGATATATGGCCTTCAATTTTGTAATGTTTGAACACCTCACCGTACAGAAGTGATGAAAAGAGTTGTTGTCCCTAATTCACATATGGTGTACCAAGGTAGAGAGACTTCCTAAGGTTATACAGAAAGCCTGTATCTAAATTAGATGTTAAACTGCAGGGTCCCAGTCCAGTGCCATGTTCATTAAATCATCCTTTTTTCCAGTACGTATTGACATGACGCATGTAAGGTGAGAAAGCAGTGCAGAGTAAGCTAGTATGTGAACTTAGTGCAGGTTAGCTACCTTGCTTTAATGCCCCATGTGTATAGTCTTTTCCTGTATTGAAGACACTGAAAAATGAACACATACCCTGGGATTAGGAATGGATAGGCATGCAGCTATCCTGGGGTAGATAACAGCAAATGGCTATTATTGGGTTTTGCCAGTGGGTGTGGAGAGAAAGCAGTAGTCTATTTGCCTTGTTCAAATGGCCACATGAGGACAGAGATGGAGATTATAACACCTAAACAGCTAACTGCTGTAATTTGTACCGGTAGAGTTGGGTAGGGTACAGTACACAGGTATAGTAATTTTCCATTGGATTGGGTTTGTGTGAGGTAAGGGCATGCACACAGATAGGCGTTTACTGCAGAGTAGCTGACGGCAAATTCACACACTAGCTTATCTAGCCAGCTTCTGGTTGTTTAGCGTACCTTCCTGTGAAGATCCCGTTATGGGATCCTGGTTGAAGTAGGATTCTTTCTCTGCATCTCTAAACATGTAGATTGGCCTTTTTTTTCTCCCTGAGAAGTGTTGCGACTATGCAAATCAGACTTATGCATGCTATATTACAACCGGGGGTTCTGTTCCAGATCACCTTGTGGAACTTCTTGGACCCTCTTGCTCTCATGCTTTCCACTTCACTGTCCTGTAGGTTAATGAACATTTTTGATAACAAGCAGGAGCAGTTTTACCTGTTTATAGGTACAGCATAAGAGAGAAGAGCAGATGTGGGAATATATGCAATTTGACCAGAACACTCAGAAAGCATATTTTTCTCTATTGGGCAAAAGGGGGCTTAATTTTACAAGGGGCTGGATGCACTGGCACTGATCCAGCAGAGCACTTAAGCACCCACTGTATGCTTAAAGTTGAGCATGTGAATAATCCCATTCATTTAATTGGGACCACTTCTGCATGCATGTAAGTGTTTTACTGGATCTGAGCCAGAGTGTTCAGAACACTGCTGGACCTATGGACGATCCTCTCGCCAACTGCAGCTATAGAGTTCAGTCTCCAAATTATGGAGGTGCTGGAACTCTTTAAGTGACTATTTTTAACGTACCAGAGAACAGCTGCATCGTTTTTGCACAGACTTTGCAAAACAACCTAACTGAGGCCAAGACCGAGCATAGAGCATTTCAGCCCCAACAGTTAATGTTTCTTGCAGTTACGAGTAAATGAAACGAGCAGGTATAATGGAAAAATGTTAAGGCCACCACTGTAAACTCTAATAATGCTCTGTCCATCATTCCATTAAATAAAACTCCTTACAGGTGTATGTCTTCATCCTTAAAAGAAGCTAGAAGCAGAACTTTCTCTCTGTACCTCTTACATAACAGGAGTCTGTATTTAATTACACAATCTCGCATTGTTTCTCAAATAGGGTGGTTGGAAGTCATTTAGAATCCTACATACAACTCTGCAGCATCTCATGCTACCTTTTTTCATTCTTATTTGCTACCACTAATTGTAATAGTCCTGTATATCTCAGTTGCCTGCTGGCCTGTCTCCGCAGCCCCAGAAGGAGCAACTTCACAGAGTCTGAATCTGTCCCTTGTCTTCAGAGCTCACTTTATTATTCAGACATAAAATGTGACTGTTCCTCTGATCAAAGCAAACTGTAGGAGGTCTTTCCTATTCCCTTGCCACAAGAGCCCACTTGCTTGCTCTGAGCTTTGCTCGGTATTTTCTAGGTGTTACTTTATTACTTCCTACCTGGGTTAGATACTTGAACAGCACAATTATAACACATACTAGAATCACACCTTTGTTTTGTGGTGTGGACAGTCCATAGCTACAGTCTCTATCTAAAGTTCATTCTAGTGTCTTCTGTATATTTTTAATCATTTATTCCCTGCCCATAATTTTTTTTCAAATGGCAGTAGAGGTTTTCCTTAGCTCAGTAGAAGGTGGGAGGCTGTTAGCTTGATTGCTATTAGTGTCATACCTAAGTGGCCTGTGCCAACTCATTTTTTCCTATTGCAGCTTTATATTTTGTATGTGGTTTGCTCTGTAAGTGTGGTTTATTTCACGCTTTTCACATAAATAGACTTTGGCATGCATGTAGCATAGCACACAAAACTACAACACAGTATACAGGTATTTAAGGAGAAAAGAAAAATATATTGTGTGTTATGTTGTAGGAGTAGTATGTAATCTTGTAATTGCAAATCTTCACATATCCACTAGAAGGTAGTGTTAAGATCATGTGTACAGCTTTTACTTAGGCTTTAGCTTCTGAAAATTTAAATACGATCCTCCTTTACTATGGCATTTTTAAAAAGAGGTTTCTTAGGCTTTTGAAAGGTAGAAGGTATGAATTTTAGGATTAGGATCAGTTTGTCAGACTCTATCAGAACATTCTTCATTGTCTAGTAAGGTACCGTTCACCTCTGAAGCCTGGGATCTGTTCAGAGCCACTCAACATTATAGAACAGAGCCTCTGCTCTAGCAGGGAAGATGTCAACACAGCTCTATACCTGCTCTGGATTTTCTCCGAACTGCTCTTCAGTAGATGGTCAGTAGCTACTCCATGGCCATTAGGGGAAAAAAGAGGAGTTAGCATGGCTAGGGTTGGAATAGGGGTCTGGGGAACCATTAACACTGAAACCATGTTCATATAGAAAATGTATGTGCCAACCACATGGAGTTTTTCCCTGCACACCTAACTTCTGCACATACATGCAAGCAGCCTTTCTCCCTCCAGTGGCATGAGAGAGCACTGGACTCAGTGAAGTCTGCAGATTCTGAGGAAGCAGCTCCTTCAGCATGTAAATAATTGGCTTTGCATGCATGTACTGTCTATAGTTGCATGCTATACAAGATGATCCAGAAAAAATGGCATGGGCCTAGCATGTAATTTTTGAAGGCTCATAACTAGGTCAAGTGAAAGATAGAGATACAGAGATATGCAGAGCTAGATCACATGAGTTGAGTTAAGCCTGTGATGATGTTGGGGGTTGGACATCCCTTCTAACTTGAATGACTAGGGTGAAATTGGGACACTGAAGCAAATTGAATTGGTTAACATGATTTCTCTCTCTCCTTCTCCAGACATGTCAAGTGTGCCAGATGATGCTGCCTAACCAGTGCAGTTACTGTGCTCATCAGAGAATCCATGCTCACAAGTCCCCTTACTGCTGCCCAGAGTGTGGGGCGGTGTGCCGATCAGCCTATTTCCAAACCCACGTCAAGGAGAACTGCCTCCATTACTCTCGCAAAGTTGGATTCAGGTTTGTACTGTTCAATTTCCCTCAGCTCTTAGGGGAGAAGACAGATTTTTGACTACCTGTGACAGAAAATTGGGCAGATTGTGTGGGTTTACAAGATCTTGAGTCAAAGACTGCATCAAAAGATTCTTTTTAACTAAAATGATAACGTAGAAATCTCTCCCTCCCACCACAGTTTGAGAAAGGGATAAAGCATATGTATTTGGCCTCATAATTGCCCAGACACTTCAACTTAAGGAAAGTTTCTGAACAGCGAAATGGATTCAAGCATGGTTTATAAACATTTAAAAAGAGAATGATGTTATTTTAAATCCAGAGTGCTATAAGGTGTTCCCAAGAGCAGAAACGATTTTGAATTCACTTAAATGAAGAGATGGGAGCCAATTTTTATGAACCTCAATTTGGTCTACCAAAATCATTAGTGAGTTTTGAAAATATTGGCCCTGAACACTAGGCAGAATAGATTTAAAGTTTTAGGCCTGTCACTCCTACACAGGCTTAAATTTCCCAACACCACTGAAGGAACATATGGTGCAATGAAATGTTTTAACAGTGAGCTGAATGCAATCCCCTGAATCTGATGGCATATCTCAAGGGCGGGCTGGAGGGCTGCTTAATGAGTTTTGGTGAGCTGTGGAGGGCCGCATGGTTAGCCCCGCCCCTTGACCGTTGCCCTGACCCCCTGGTCACCATATTGGGACCAGAAATTCCACCCCCTAACCCCTGACCTTTGCCACTGGAAGTCCCTTCCCTTACCGCCACTGCTGCCACCCCAGTACTCCTTTTGGGAGTGGGGGTTGCCATCTTAAAACCAGAAAAAAACCAAATCATACTCTAGAAGTCAAACACCTACTATGATATATTTTAATTTTATTACAAAAAATATTTTTGTCATGATTTGTGTTTGTGTACTGTATATAGAGGAGATTGCATAATAACTCAAAAATAGAGTCTTACTCTTGTATATTGTGTGTGGGGGAGCACCCCCACATAGTGCACAGTCCCTGCTGTCAGCAGCAGCAGCAGGCAGGGGTGCTCAGGGCGCTGCCCAGCTGTCACAGGCCAGTTGGGCACTGTGAGTGTATCAATTTTATCACAGCCCAACTGGGCTGTTTGATTCAGTTTCGGATCGAGGAGGCAAAGCTGGGAGTGGAATAAAGGCAAATTTATTACAGCTTACACACACAACAGTTAACGGAAAGATAAATGCGATAAGCAGATAAGGCAGTATAAAAGAGCTAATAGTAAATAATAATAACAGATAGATAGATCAATCTGTCACAGGCCAACTGGGCACTGCGAGGGTATTAGCCACACTGGGCTGTTCAAAACAACAAATAGACAGACATGGGTTGGCAACTTATCGATAGTCCTTCAATGCCAGGTGCGCGCCAAGTGATTCCAGCGAAGTCAGGCGTCCCTGATGATCATCGCTGTCAGAGGGATTACTGGGGAAGGTCCCTTGATCCGATCCTCACTCACACCGGGAGTCTGGGGTCCGGGCGTGGAACAGCAATGACTGTTCTGTTCCCTCCTTCCTGCTGGTTACCTGATGCGTGTGTTTTTTGTACCTAGTCTTATGTTAATCTGTTGGCCTCAGGGCCACTCATAATATTGCCCTATAGCAGATTGCTCCGCCTAAGTTCCAACCCCTTCTAGGCTTCATTTGAATATGCTTTCTTGGGATATGTTTTCTTGGAACATGTTGGGTGTGCCAGGCAGTTAGATCCAGTTTTTATCGCTAAGGCTGAACCCTGAGCAAAAAACCGTTAGGCCAGCCTAATCTCACAGCTACACTTTGCCTATGGGGCCCAGTCAGTTCCATGAACAGTTAATTTATCGTTTTGGTTAAACTTATGACAGACAAGTTACATTTGCAGTTTACAAACTTACAAGCTTATATGAACTAATATTACCTGTTTAGGCAAAATACCAAATGCCTCCAAGAAGCACACATTATTGCCTATTAATCCCTCTGGTTCTGGCTGTCACACCAGTGCAGGCGCTGGTGCCCAGTGGGGTGTGGCTCCAGTCAGTACGGGTAGGGGAGGAGCACAGCCTGCTGCCTATATCATGAAGGCTTTGTGTCACATGCCTGCAACTCCCGCATTTGCACTGGGGAAACCCCATGCTGGACTCTGCAGCGGACTGGAGTGGGGAAGGCAGCTGGCTCCAGTGCAGGGCTTCCCCTGGTGCAAGTGTGGGAGATTCAGGCACACAGCCGTGGAGCTCCCATGAGAGGCAGCTGGGCAGACTGCTCCTTGACCTCGCACACAGCGTTGGTTGAAGCCATGCCCCACTGGGTGCTAGCACCTGTGCTGGGCATGAGCACCCTGAGCACCCCCACCACTCCTGCTGCCAGCACCAGGGGCTGTGCACCATGTGGGAGAGTGTGGAGGGGGTCCCCACAACCCCCACCCTCCCTCACACGCACACCCTGCCCAGCCAAGTTCTGTGCTTATGCCACCGCCCTGGGCATGGGCTCTGCGCTGCTCATCACGCTTCCTCCCAGCTGCAGCTCCACTGCCCTGGCCCCAGCCCCTGCCCTTGCTGCTTCCCTACCTGCTGCCTGGAGCAAGCTGGACTCTGGGGAAGCCAAGCAGGTTCCCATGGGGGCGGCTACAGCAGGGGCAGCAGCAGACCCACCTGGAAGCCATGTGCTGGCGGGGCTGGGCCCTTCAGCCCACCAGGGTGGGAGCAAGATGCAATAGGGTATGTTGGGGGTTTGTATATGTGTGGATGCCTCGCTCACACCCTCCTGGGCAGAAGGGCTGGGCAGGGCACAATTCATTGGTGTGTGCCGTGGGCCAGATGAAAGTGCCTGACAGGCTAGATCTGGCCCACAGGCCATATTTTGCCTACTTCTGGCATATCTGTGTTGACCTGACATAGGTTAGAAAACCTATGGGTCAGCCCCAACTTAAGCTAGCTAACCAAACCACCCAACTGACATAGCACTGCCAAATCCCCAGTTTGCTTTCATGTCTGTGCAGAGAGTAGTTCATCTAGGAACCAAAAATACATCATATGTGACAGCTCAAAGGTCCCCCTCATTAGGAGACTTCTTAGGACCCTCCTTCTGAACGGTCCCTCCCCACTAGGAGACCAGCAGATTTCTGACTGATTTTTAGCCCCTTTGTTCTTCAGGAACACTGGAAATAATTTTACTCTGTAACATTTAGGGTCTCTAGCAAAATACGTGTTTTCTATGGCAAGATGGATTTAACTTCTGTGACAAGATCCATAAATTCTGCAGCACTCTTAAAATTCTACACAGCTAGCCAACGAATCTATAAAACAGATATTTTTTTATTGAGCTAACTGTAAAAATAAATAGCACATTCATTCCATTCTTCTATTGCTTGTTTTGGTATGCAGTTCAATTTATTTTACACTGTCCCCACACTCTTATTTTTCAGCAGCATGCCCTCTTCCCATTTTCAGAGTTAAGAACTTATTAAGATCAATGGGAGGCAGTTCTTACCCTCAGAGCTATTGTCTTGGGCTATCTGCAAATTCGGGCAGATACCATTCTACTGATTTCCCACAGACAACAATAGAAATTCTTGAAACCAGGAGGGCTAGGAACATTTTTTTACATTTAAGCTGAGATTCTAAACCATAGGTTTGTGCCAAAGGGTGAATTGCATTGCAAGTGTCATGGCCACAGAATCACAGAATGTACAGGGCACTGAGATACCATATTTCCTCAGTTCTAAGAGGATATTTATATTTTTAACTATTTAAAACGGTGCGGGGGAGCCCTTTGTCTTAGAATTGAGTACACGGACAATGTTGGGGGGAGGGCTGGACAGAGGGCTGCTGTGGCTTGGGCTCTACCCCCACCTGGGATTGGGGCCATAGTTGCAGCTGCTGCCTGTCTCCAGCCTCTGTACCCTGCCATCTCTCTCCTTTAACCTCTTTTCCCATTTCCACCCCTCACCATACAGCCTCTGCTCCCCACCTGCCTCTCTTCACGTTCCCTCCATCCCCATCCCCACTTACTTTTGCTCCCTGCACATTGCAGTCTAGAGCAATGAGTACGGCCCCAGCCCAGTCTATAGCAGCAGCATGCAGCCTGCACAGCTGCTGTAGGGGCTGTGCTCCATTCCCCAGGCTAGAATGGGGCAGAGACTGCCAGTGTGGAGCAAGGCAAGGAGACAGGCAGCAGGGAGCAAAGGCTGGGGTGAAAGAGGGAGCTAGAGGCTGGGGGGATGGGGAGCAGAGGCTTCAGGGTGGCAGGCACAAGTGGGGTTAAGCTGCTTGACCTCCCCACACTACCTGCTTCCCCACTGCCTGCCCCGCTGCAGTGGTGGGAGGGATGAGTTAAAGATAATTATAATAATAATTAGGTTTGATACATGGAAAATTATAACAAATTTATAAATCTTCCATGTATGGAATTTAATTATTGGGGAGTTGTCCTCAATTCATGATCATCTTAGATTTCAGTAAATGTAGTCATATGTTTCTTAAATTAGGTAAAAAGAAACAGTTGTTAGCATCTTTCATGCGACTGCAAACTTGAACAAATCTGGTTAACATGTCACACGTTACTTCACTCCTTCAGTTCTCCTTTTTAGCATTTTGGAATACTTTCAGTTCACAAGAGCAGTACAACTCTGCCTTCTGTCATAGGCCCTATTGTAATGCCTTTGTTTTGCATCATCAGGGACTCTTATATTCAAGGGTGAAGAGGTTTTACCATTCATCAGTATTTGTGTCAAAGGAGGATCTTCATAAAATGACAGCTACTTTCATAAATGGCAAGATTGTTATTTAAGTTCTCAGCTGCCTGAGATAGAAGGGCAGTGATGGAGTGAGCTGCATGAAATCGGGCACCACAGCTTTCATGTTGGTATAGAGCAGGGGCATCAAACTCACCTTTTGCTCTGGGCCAGATCTGGATCCTGGGGCTTTTTGTGGGCTGTATACATTCTGGGGCATGGAGTGGTTTGGTGGCTGCAGCTCAGGCTCCTGCCCTGTGCATGCAGTGGTGGCAGCAGCAGCAGCAACAGCCCCAGCTTCTGCTGCATGCCTCATGGTAGAGACCACTTCTGCTGCTGCCATGTGCCTTGTGCTATGACAGCAGTGTACATGGTGGTGACACCTCTGGTGACACCAGTGGCAGGCCATTGGCTGAGAAGGTAGGACCACTTTGGTGGTGACAGGCGAACTGGCGGAAGGTGGGGGGGTTGGGGAGGGGAGGGCATCTGAGGCTGTATCAGCCCTCGCTTGACCTAGTGCTACCAATTGCCATGTCAAGCAGGGACCAAGAGCCCCAGATTCTGCAGTGGGCCATTCACTGTGGCCCTACCCCCCAACTTTTGGTAGTCCACTGGTAGCCCAGTAGGCTGGATAGAGGGGTTCCATGCACCAGATCTGGCCTGTACACCACAAGTTTGACACCCCTGGTGTAAAGTGCTCCTGCTTCTCCCCCAGTTGGCAAGAATTCAGCTGTTAGTATTCCTGTTTCTCAGCTTGTGGCTGCCCATCCGTCAGTGGGAAGTACGGGAGCAAAGAAGAGAAGGCATCCTGGAGCTGTTGTGCTTCATCTGATCTGAGTTTTTTGTTTCACTGAACCAAAATTTAATCAGAATTCCCTTGCTGCCTGGTTTCCTGCCATTCCCTATCCCCAACATGGGAGCTGCCACAGTGCTCTATAGCCCCACACTGTAGATACCCCCGCTCCTTGGCTTTGGTACTTCTCAGCTAGAGGAGCCTCTGATTCCAAGTTTGTGTTTGGATTATAGTGAGGGACCTTCAACAGAACAACAGGATTTTGTGAAAGTGTAGCTGGCTAAAGGCAAAGAGGGACTTGTATTAAAGGCAAAGAGGGATCCTACTAGATCTGTCAGTGCCACTGCCTCTTCTTTGGTATTGGGAACTATAGCAAAGGATGGTTATTGTTATGTACTATTTCTATGGTAGCAGTGCCTGAGAACCCAAGTCTTAAACCAGGGCTGTGCTAGGCGCTCTGCACACCACACACATAACCCTCCCCACTTTCTGTCTCTAGTGAGCTTACATACAAAAGACAATAGATACAGAGCAACAGGAGCACAAGGAGACAAAAGACAGCTGTTCAGTGAGAAAAGCACTAGCTGTAGAAGCCAGCAGCCTGAGGGCTCTCATACACCAGCAGCCTTCCTGTTTTACTGGAAAGGAGCATATTTGACAGAACAAGAGATAGTTTCACAAGCTCCTGAGTGGGCTATTTTCATGAATTCAGGATGGGAAGGGACCTCTCCCATCATCAGTTGTAGTTCCCTGCTATCACAGGCAACCACATCCATAAAACAAGCAAGCTCAGTCTTCAAAGCATTTAGATTTGTTTTACTCCTCTGCTCTTATTGAGAAGCTGTTCCAGAACCTGACTGTTCTGAGGGTTAGAAACCCTCTCCTGATTTCCAGTCCAAATTTACTCATAGATACTTTATAACCACTTGCCACTGTGCTAACCTGAACTATCTTTTCCTTCCCTTTTGTTTACCACCCACTAAATTTATAGTAACCAGGCATATCCCTGTTCAGCATTAATTTTGCTGGACTAATAAATCCAAGCTCTTCTACCCTTTCCTCAAATAATAGACTCTCTTTTCCTGCTAATGCTAGTAGCCCTTCTCTGTACCTATTCGTTTGGGTTAATTTTTCTTAAATACTCCTGACCAGAATTAGACCTAGTATTTCAAATGAGGTCTTCTCAGTGCCTTCTGCCATCTCTTGGAAATACATTGACAGTTTTCCTGCAATCAGGTATTACACCCAAATCCTTCTTTTTCTCAGTTGTTTCCATGTGAGATCCCAGTTTAAGATTTGTTACTAGTCCCCCAGAACATGACCTTATGTTTTGTGCTGTGGAACTCCATCTCATTTCTGTTGGTCCAGTTTGCAAGGTCATCCAGTTCTTTCTGTATAATATCCTGCTTCCCCTCTGTACTAATGATACCTCTGAGTTTAGACACATGCAGATTTCATTAGTAGACTCCAGTTTTTGTGCCAAGGTCATTCATGAAAGTATTGTACAGGATTGATCCCATGACTGATCTTGACAACCCACTGCTGTCTCCCCTTTACTTAATACTTCCTCCACTTTACAGTTCCTCTACTAATCTCCATCTTCTCCAATTTAACTAATAATTTCTCATGTGACATTATATCAAATGCTTTACTGAAGTCTGGAAGATAAGATCTATTGCATTTCCTTTGTCTAGAAATTGCTTGTCGAGATCTCAAGTGAGTCAGCATAAGCTACCTTTGCTAAACATGTTGTATTTTATACTATTTTCCATTTTTCTGTGTGATTTTTAAGAATTCTTTCCTTCAAAATTTGTTCCAAAGTACTATGTACTACTGAGATTGAACTGTTGGACCTGTAGGGTTGTCCTTCTTTTTAGTCTTAAATGTGGTACTGCATCTGCTATTTTCTAGTGATATGGTACCATCTCTGATTAGATAGATTAACTGAAAGCACCTACTATCAGACCTGCAATTTTGTATATCAGTTCTTTCCACATCTTACCATGGGGGTTGACAGCAGGTCCCCAGCACCATCTCAATGTAACCTTTTTACCATCCTCCCCAAACATGAAGATCCTGTTTCATGAAAAGAGCAGCTATAATGTCAGAGATAGTTTCTGCAAGCAACAAAGCTACGAAATACACTGAGACACTATTAATTACCATTTGCCTACACAGAACATACTTCACAAACAACCTTAAGCCATAAACTTGTTTCCTAGAACAGGGAAACAGGTTGGGATGATGGACTACTTGGATGTTTTGTTTGTGAAGATAGGAACTGGGAACATCTCCAAATTACTGGAGGACTGGCGTCAAGCCTGTGACAGCATTTGTGTGTGCAGCATTTGTGCCAATGGTATGACTTGAGGTGAGGAGGAAAGGGCATGTGTTTGATAGATAGCTTAACTTTTCATCTCATTGTTTTTGAGGCTTTGGGCTAGCTGTTATAATGCATAAAGCAGCCTTGACTGATATACAATGTAATGTGCTTGTGTGTTTGGATAAGCGAAGAAGTAGTTTGGAAAAAAAATGAAGGACTGATTAAATTGAAACTGTCACTTGCCAGCAGTTGGCCTCTGAATGGGAATAGTATTTTTGAGCTCCCTTTAAACTGAATTGGAAGGAGAGGCCAAGTGGGGGAAATGCTAAAAGTATGGGGCATAATGGTCCCCGGTGTCCATTCCTTTAATTTCAAATGATAAGAAAGCCGTATGTCTACAGATGGGTAGGTTGAACCGCCCCTTGGAATCCTCTCTTCTCGTCCCAGCAGGCACTTGCCTGCCCATTCTCCATAAATCAATCCTCCCCATTGCGTCTTCGTTTGTGTTGCTTATCTCTAACCTGTTGCCATTTGTCTTCATAACTATGGTGCTATGTACACTGTTAGAGAGGCACTCTGACCAGGGACATATACCGAGGGGCTGTGACCTCCCAAGTGGAAATCATATTAATCTTCATTGTTGCTGTATCGCATTGTGTAGTTTGCAGGCATTGTGAACACCCTTTGGTTTTTCTTGGCATTTCAGTTTTCCAGATTTTTTTTTTTTTTGCCTATTGAAAAACTGTTTGGGATAATTTTTTCACAAATATATTAGATGCACTTTTTTCTGCCCTGAATCTCATATTGTTTCTTGCTCATGTTTTTAACCTCTTGATGCAAGATGGATATTAATTGATTACTGAGCAGTTGACCAATTGATCCCCAATCAAATTTATGTCTTTATTAAATGATGAGGAGACTGTTTATAGACAACCGAAATAGGCTTAGTTAACATAATATTAATAATATAGCTCTAACCCAATAGAGAGGAGCAGATACAAGACACATGTTTCTTAGAAAGCCTTCCTATTGTTTTCCTCTTGCCATTACAAAACACAGTAGTGGTGCATCAAGACCCCGTTTTCCCTTCTGAAAGCCTCTCTGGGAGGGGCTAACTTTTATAGGCGGGGGTGTTGCAAGATAAAAGTCTGGAAATTTTCAGAAACATCTTTGTTCCTGAGACCTTTGAGAACCAGCCAAAGCCAGTTTCTCAGTGATTCTTGCCAGATGTCAGGAAAGATTTAATGCTACAAGAAAGTCTGGTTTGTTAAAAAGAGAGTCTTCCTTATCTCTGATATGCACCTGACTCACCATTAACTGCAGCTCTTTAACCTGCATAGTGCCTGCCGGCCTACATATTTGCTCTCTCTTGCTCTTCACACTCGACATTTGCTCTCTCTTGCTCTTTACACTCGACATGCCCTACACCAGTAATGTTCAGTAGTTTATTAGCACCCAGGTACAGCAGTTCCTAAACTAAGGGGTGTGCCCCCTCCCTTCTCGTTATGAGTAGGGCAACAACCTTATTGAAAGTCAGTGGTAGCATTGCAGTTTTGAGCCAACTGGAAGAAGGGATTATTAGCTCAGGAGCAAGGTTACATGTGCAGAAAGATTGGGAATGGTCTTCCTTAAGAGTAGCAGCAAAGGTTTTTGGGAAAAGATTGGTTACATGAGCCTTGGCAGTGACAAATGTAGCAATACATAACCTACCTGTAAATAGAGTAATGGAATTCACTAAATTATATTAATATGCTTAAAACTAAATGGCAACATATGTGCAACTGGAATGGTTTATAAATAAGCATGCTGACACTCCCCAGGCTACTTTTCTGTCAGTGATGTTCGACATTCCCTAGCTTGTGTCTCATCTGTGAACTCCAATTATACACCGCTTACAGACTTTTTCAAATCATTAATAAATGCATTAGATGGGAGCTGAGCTAATACTGAATCCTGCGTTTTACAACTGTGTTTGCTTTTGGAAGCCACAGAGGAGCTGTGCCTTGTATTAGTCTTCTAATTCCAGTTCTTTTCCCTTGCCCTCCAGGTGTATCCACTGTGGAGTTGTCTTCACAACGCTTGCAATGCTGAAAGTGCACATTCATGAGAAACACTGCGAAGTCTTCCACAAGTGTTCTTTTTGTCCAATGGCCTTCAAGTCTGCAGACACCACTGCTGCTCACATCACTAGCCAGCACCCAACAGAGTCTCACAAGACTACTCAGTAAGTGCCATTACACACTGAGGCCTAAGGAAGTTGTGATATCCAAAAGCTTGCCTATGTGTATACCAGCCATACAGTTGGTCCAATATCACTCACAAGAATTCTTGCAGTTCGCATATCTTCTGGACCATCTGGGCAGTGTCACCCCACACTACCATTACATGTTGACTCACTGTGTTTGGCAAATGGCAAACAATCAGTGTCTGCCCCTGTCTGACTGGAACTTTCCCTTGCCTGCTGCAAGGACCCTTTCTTCCCTAGAAGGTCTGCCTTTACATATCCCTCATGAGGAGGAGGAGTTAAAACTACTGATGCTTTTGCTGCTAGTAGTGGCCTAGTTGCTATTAGATCCTGCTCCCCTGGCCCAAATTGGGGGTCTTCTAGACTGGAGAAAGGGCCCAGGAAGGGAGTGAACTGAGCTGTAGAAAGAAATCTAGTGTGGATGAGTGTATCATCTACTGAGAGGAGGCTGCACTGCAGCTGCCCCATCTTTCATTCCCAAGATAGGCAACAAGTTGTGCTAAGTGCAAATGCTGCAGAAAGAGACCGGAGAGATTTTCCTGTGTGCACCACTCTGTAACCTTCCCTCCAACCAGCACTGAAAGTGCATGTGTGTTGGGGGTGGGGGATTCTCTGAATATTTTTCTTCTGCTGATCTGTGCCTACCCTATCTACCTAGGCATGTAGATAAGGGGCTTAAAGGAACTTATGTTTTAGAAAGCTCAATTCTATGCCTGAGACATTCCATTTCTCTACCTAGTTCCTTCAAATGGTTCTGTGCTCTGTGTAGCATGTTGGGAGCATTGCCCAGGAATGTGGCTATGTATAGGTAATACATTGGAAGAACTCCATTTACTGGGAAGTAACTGCTGTTTTCAAGGCTAACTTAGTGAAATTTCTTGTAACCAGTGTCTTGCAATTTTGATTTGATTTGATTGCATTGTTCTAGGGTGATCTACAAATGCTCATGTGAGACCGTCTTCAACAAGAAGCGATTGTTGCAGGAGCACTTCCAGCAGAATGCCAACAAACTGTTGGTAGGAGTATTTAAGTGTCCACAGTGTCAGTTGGTGTATATGCAGAAACAGCAGTTAATGCAGCATGTCAAGGTAGGTGGTAGAAGTTGACTTAATGATAGCACAGAACCCTGCTTGCCTTGTGCATTTGTATGCAGCCCTGGCAGCAAAAGATGTGTTGGAGGTTTTGTTTCTTGCCAGGGGCAGCTGATGAAAAATAAAGTGGAACTACACAAGTTTCATAATGCTATAATAATAAATATTGTTTTATTACAAAAACATATTACCACGAAACAGATTTCTCTTCAGCTCTGGTGACATTTCCCAGGGAACAAGGGAGTGATCACCTCATCTGTAGTTTACTCAATTTTTTGACAAAAGCCATTTAAAAAAAAAACAACAGCCCTATAACATCGTGGGTTTTTGATTGGCAGCTGTTTGTATTGAGGGAAACAGAGTGCAAATATTTTCATTGCTGCATATATAACTGGAAGAGGAACACTGAGGGCAGAATGAAAACTGTGAAATATATTCCACTTAGAAACAGTTCTGCTCCTACTAGTATTTCTTATTTATTGTGATTATTTCCCTTGTACTTTATATTAAAATAAATATGTGCACAGAAACGGGGATTTGTTTCCTCAAATAGCGTATTCTCTTTAACAGTCTACACAGCCTCCAGACTGAAAAATGGTCCCTGCACTTACCTGGAATATGCATTTATTCTGACTTAATATAAACAGGACTTAAGTTCCTCATGCTGGCTTTGCTAGGATATTTCAGGGCTATGAATAACCTTGAAAATGAGGAGAGCTAATCAGTTTGGGGGTTGCTTGTACCACAGTGCTGTCCATGCTTATTAAGTACAGAGTCCTATGGGGCTGCGGTATTAGCAGCTGCAAAACTGACTGGCTTCTCTCATTTTCAAGGCTTCTAACAACAACCTTGAGTCAGATGCTTCCCTTTCACTCTTTCTGGAGCAGCAAAGCCAAGTACAATTAGTTACAAAGTAGATGCCTACAGTTCCACTTACTATGCAGTTTAACCAGGGTACAGTTAAGTTGCGAAGTAGACAGTGGGCTTAAAGATGTTCAAGTGGTTTATACATCCAGTCTGCAGAAAAAGGGAGTTTTGTTATACTGGAAGCAGCTGACAACATATTTTGTGAAACAATCACTTAATCTGGTATGCATATAAGTGGATGTCTTCTGTTGCATCTTGTTAATTTTGTAGTATTGGTATAGATTCCTTCCTAATCTGTACAGTAGGTAGAGTGGGGGAGGTGGTAGGGAGGGGAAGGGAGAAGGGAATTTAATTTTATTATTTTACCATTACAAGATCAAGGAAAAAAAATCCTTTTGTTTTCCCTTACAAATTTCAGGCTTTCTTTGAAAAACCTAAAGCAAACAATTTTATCAACTGCACACTGAAGATTTTTTTTCAATAAACTGAAGTTTTTTTACAAAAAAGATATTTTTTGACAAAAATTTCTGAGTCAGCACAAAGGTATTTCTGTCTCCAGAAGCTTTCACTGTATTTTTTAAATCTGCTCACAGCAGCCTTCTATTAGACTGGGAAACAGGAGATTTGATTACCCCCATTTTAGATACTTAAATAGGAATAATGGTGGTGTTCATAAAATTATTGTGCTACAGACTTTGGCTTTGATCTTCTTGCAACTGAATCCTAAGACCTGACCTGACATTGTTTTAAAAAATCATTCTAAATGTACACACCACTCATTCTATTGAGGGATCCTGTGAAGTCATATTGTCACTGACATCCCAGTACTCTCACAGCCACCATTTATAATGAACAGTCCTTTATAGCAATGGAAACCCTATTGCTTTTCAGGTAGCCTTCACCATGGGCAGATGTAGGATTTTGAGAAGTGGGTGCAAATGTTTTGATATTTCATACATGGCACAGCAAATTTTTGTCCAGTTAAAGAGAAACTGGATGCTTTACTAATATGCTAAAGGGTTGGCAGTATATTTTTCAGTTTAAGATCAAAGCAAAAATAAATATATCTTTTTGGATTGTGCTCTAATTTGCTAGATTTGCTAGATAAAGTTTAAAAAATGCAACAAACTAAGCAAAAAAATTATCAAAAGCTATTGTGTCATTAGTCCTGTAGTCACTATAGTTAAATGCGCATCACTTATTCAGATTCATAATACAAAAACTAGTCTTCTTGAGAGTCTTGATAGTGCTTCCAGTACTTCACTGTCAGTCATTTCTACACCTGTGTTAATATCACCCCCCATGAGTTAAGGTTTTTAGCTAGAGCTAAAAACATTCTGTAGGGCTGTGAAATAGATGAGAGATGTTACCAGGAATGGCTAAGAGACAGCAACATTGGGGGAAAAAAAGGATGGTTTGAATAGTAGAATATCAGGGCCATTAAAAAGGATAGAGGGTCATTAATACGGAGTGAAGAGAGATTAGCAGAAATCAAGGAGATGATATCGAGCTATGAAGTCAAGAGACTGTTGCAGCACTGCCTGAATGGAAGTACGTGCCTTTCCCACACAGCTGGTTTTAAAATGTTGCTATAGCAGGAATCAAAGGTGCAACTGCACCTCTCCCCTCCCCGCCACCTTTGATCCACCCCTAGTCTTCCCCGTTGTTTATGAAAGTTAAATTACGCTAAGAAATATGTACTTGCATCTTATATTTTGCTATTACTTTAGTGTGGAAATGTTAGCACATCTCAACGTGCAAAACCAGCAGTGCCCAAATGGAAGGTCATCTTGAACATTCCCGTATTTTCCAGTATAATAGATTGTGAAATTGTGAACAAAGCGTTCACTTACTTCTACTTTTATTTATAATAAAAGTGTACTGTCATAGGATTAATTTTGAAGTCATTTTTCCTTGTTCTAGTTTAGAGCCATGACTCAGAAGGCAAAGAATGAATAAACATTCAGTAGTTATGATTTGGCTTTCATTTGAAAATCTCAGAAACCTTTGTTTGGCACTGAGTTAGCACTTAAAGTGGCCCTTGGAGGTAGATAAATATTAATCTCCCCAGTTTTCAGTTGGAGAAATAGTAATGTCAAAAACTACAGCTGAGATTTTCAAAAGGGCACCCATCTCCCATTGGCTTCTTTAAAAATTCCAGCCCAGCTGACTTGTGTGTAGCAGAGCTTGCAAATACCACTCAAACTTCCACAGGTCTTTAGTTTTACACACTGGGGCATGTTTTGTCATTAATGGCTTTTCCAACCTTCAGAGAAACTTTAGAATTGAATTGACCAGGGTTTTTAGTTGTGTTAAACTGACATGAGTGAAAAACACACTGTTTTTGCCTATCAAAGCAGAGCCCCCTGAGATCAATATAGAAGCTGCATGGTCTGTTCCTGTGTTCAAGATAAGGTAATCTATTCTATAAAACAGACAGTTTTCTAGGAGAGGTGTTACTGCTGATCAGACAATGGGATCCATTTTGATGGAATTTTTCTGCGTTTGAGTTGTTGAAGCACAAGCTTGGGAGTTAAGAGATCTAGGTTCTGCTATTCACTCTACTGTCAAAGTTGCTTCACTTCTCTGCGTCTCAATTTCTTTCTATTAAAAGTGATCTGATGACAGGGACTTCCCTAACAGCTTGGTGGGGATTGATTTATTTATGCCTGTAAACTGCTTTGAGATCTTCAAACAGGGAGATGAATATAGACAGTATCTCCAAGGGTGCGGAGTTTGTCCATCATGCACACCATCTGAAACGAGCAAGAGGCTCGGTCTTCTCAAGTGAGGAGCAAGCCTGTTTTAGAGGTCATGTTTTGTGTCTTATTATGAAAACATAATGGAAAAATTCCTGTCTCCTTTCTTTATTACAGCCTTTACTCTTAATAATTCCTGGGAAAATTTAAGCATCTGAATTATCCCTCTGTGCATAGATACTATTACAGTCCCCATGGGGCTGTCTTTGGGACTTATTGGCAAGTGACCGTTTTACTTGGCCTTCTTTTTACCACAGCTTTTAAGCTGTAGGTTATTTTCTTTGTCCTCCATTTTGATTATGAAAGTAGTTTGTTTGCTGTTCTGGGACATTGGGTCCAATTGTGTTGTAATTCTATGGACCATCTTAGAAGCCTGGCAGCGTGCATCCAGCAGAGACTTGGTTTCTGCCCTTGGTTTGTTCAGTGTGCAAAGAGCATTACTGCATTTATTTTGAACTCTGAAAAGAGAAGTCTCTCCAGTTGTGGAGCTCCCAGCTATGGCAGCAAATTTTGTCCTTTAAACCACTGCGCTAAAGTATATTGAAATAAAATACTATATTTACCTAAATACAAGATGAGGTCGTCCCCCCCCCCTCCATTAGCATGGGGGAAAAGCAGCCCATTGTCTTCTAATCACATACAAGGAAATCTCGCTAAATACATTGACTGTCATTAAGCTGCTGCCAAAAGCAGCATGTGCTTAACCATGGAAACCACTTATAAAGTTGATTAAATATAGCCAACATATGACTATAAAACACATGGTCCATATTGGGCAAACATAGGAACCTACTACAAAAATAGATTCACACAGTCTATCCGAATAAGATTATGATAGTGCTCATTTAGTGCAGTTCCCCTCACCACTGACTCTTTTCCAAGTCATGGTGAGCCACTATATTGCATATGTTTTGACTTCCTCTTCACTCCCATAGCTAACCTGCATCTTTCTTTCCCATTTCCAATGTTCCTGTATTTTTCACCAGCCTTAAAGGCCTGGCAAACATTGAAACAGGGCCCCAAATAGTTCACCCAGAATCCTTCTGTCACACCCCCTCTTAGCCGGGCACATATGATTAGTGTAGTCCTGCCCTCCATGAGGTGAAGCTGCAGCAGGTTGCCCTGCACCTCATCTGCACATACATTTTTGGAGTGTCTCAGGACTCATGACAAGAACTCCTAGTTCCAGTCACAAGTGGAGTGCTAATTAGCATGTGGATCCTTTATGGGGAGTATCTGGAGTATACATACTTACTGAGCAGTGCTGGGGGTCACCATGGCTTGAAATGCCATTGATTCTGGCACTGTATGCTCATTGCTATAGCCAGGTTTAATTTCAAGGTTATTGTTTTACTTATCTGGCAGTGGAAATACCATGACCACCAAGGTGGTTTTCCTACTGGCTGGGGAAAACTACAAATGTGGCAGGGGGTAGTACCTTGGCCAAGGTAAGGGATAGTTAACCTTCTACTTTTACTTCTAGTGGGAAGATCTTGGCTATATGCTGACTTTATGGAAATGGGAGACTTCTCCCTAGCTTGCTTCTGTGGCCATACCGCTGAGGGCAAGTGAAACTCAGGGGCATCCGAACCCCATTGCCTCCAGGCTTGGGCCCGCACGTAGGATGCCTGCCAAAGGATTTGGAAATATCTGAAGCTCCAGGCTGGGATGGAGGATGCTTCCTGGCAGCAGAGCCACATATGGTTCTTGAATGACTTGCAGAGATTTGGAATTGATTTGGCTGATTTGACTTGGGATGCACAAAAAAAATCCTTAAAAAATGGTTACTGTTTTCAAATTGCTTCTTAGCCTCTTGTGGGATAATATCAAGTGTAGGGAGTATCTGAAGTCCTGGACCAAAGAGTCTGGGATGGAGGATGCTTGCCTGTAGTATCTAGGGACATCTGAACCCCAAGACCTCCAGGCTTGGGCCTGCATGTAGGATGCCTGCCAATGGATTTGGGAGTATCTGAAGGCCCAGAATGAGAGGTCTGGGATGGAGGTCATTTGCTGGGTGTAGCTCCATACATGGTATTTAGAATGAGTGAATTCCTGCTCAATTGATATGATTTTTGGAATGATTGATTTCTGCTCAGTTGATCTGATCTGGAACTGATTTGGCTAATATGATCTGGAACATGAAATATATTATAAAAAAGAAAAAAGGTTTTTATTTTCAAATTTGCTCCTCTCTATGTGCTCAGGGATAGCAGGATTTGACAGTAAGGACCGGGAAAGGGTTTGCCAGGGGAAAAAGGTGAGGGGAAGCAGAGAGCAAAAGGGTTGCCTGGCCTCCCAGATTTATTTTCCCTGCTTTAGCAGTGGGAAGGGTCAAATTCAAGGCAAACCTCTAATGATTAGACTCTATACCTGCAAAAATTATAAAAAAAATATATTTTTTTCCATATATAGAATCTAATGATTGGGAGGTTGTCTTATATTTGAGTAAGTATGGTAGCACCAGAGCCAAAAACCATGCTTCTGAAATACTGGAAATGTAAATTTCTCTTCCCTTTTCAACCAGTGATCCCAAACGCTCACTGAAAATGTTATGCCTATAACACCAAGGAAATGCCATTGTAATACAGACATTTTATGGTGGGAACCTTATATTTAAAAAAAAAAAATTTTTTGCCCATGAAAGCTTTCTGGCCTTTTCAAATATGTGTTGGGGGACGGTGTGGGGGAAGGGGAGGGAGAGGAGTGACATGTTGCTGTTGCTTGAATTATATTTGACAGCTGATGCTTGTTTTTATTATTCCAACTCAGAGTGTTCATGGAGTCCCCCAAAATCCCGAGGAGCTCTCTAACCTTCGACAGAAATCTGAGACAACATCCAGCAACCAAGTTCGTATACCACCAAAGGAACAGACAATAGCCAATGGTACTTCCCATGCCTCCTTGCCAAGGAAGGACACAAGAAGGCAACACAACCCAGAATCAAAGACCAAGTTGAGAAAAACTGGTTGGACTTGTAGGGAATGTTCACAGTGGATCCCTGATCGGGAAGCCTATGTGTCTCATATGAAGAAAAGCCATGGAAAGGTAAGCTCTAGATGGAATTGTCATGTTTCTTCCTTTTTTTATAAGCTTTAGCAGTAGAATCTAGTGATCATTAATAGTGTGGGCAAATAGCAATGCAGCAAGAATTCATGAGGTCTGTGAGGGAGTGCGAGTAAAGCCAGAAACAAGACACTTCATGACTGGTTGCAAACATGTTTGGTCTTGAAAAGGATGATTTATACTTTGGTATGTCACCCTCTCTGCTCCTTTCCCCACTACATCATGTCCAATTTCGTCTTCCATAGATTTTGGTAGGTGAAAAGAGAGCTTGCATCTCCTGAGCTCACTAGCCTGACAGCCTCATTGGGTGTGGTTCCAGACTTTTGTGATGACTGCTCTTGGATTAGGTTTGCAGTTTCCCTCAATAGCTGCCAGTAGTATTCACCTAGTATTGCAGTTTAGCTATAATGAAAGCAATTCTGCTGCACAGACCCACTCAATTTAGGACAGGCAGCAACCTGAGTCTACAAAGCTGTTTTGAATGTTAGTTAAGGTGGAGAATGACCTCTGTTCATTTACATGTTTAAAATAATGAAGGAAAATGCAATCCCTCTATGTTCTGTTGCAGTCTTGTACCTGGCATTGTCTGCTGCGGTGTGTGTAATGTTGAGGGATTTCATCATAATGAATGTGTGCAAGGCTCAGA